>NC_041051.1:4722020-5022020 GCF_900634775.1 Gouania willdenowi | reverse complement strand
CTGCAAAATAGTTATTTTTAAAAGTGCAACTGAAAATTTATTTTGTGCCTTAACAATTGGACTTTGAAAAAAACAAAAAGTCATTTCACTGTATTTAGGTCAGATATTTGTTTGGCCCAGCAGAGGGCGCTGGTAACCCAGTGGTCGGTTGGCATGCAGATGTCTTGCAGTGAAGAAGAGATGCTATGCTAGCAGGCAGAGCTAATAGAAAAACGTGACTTTTACAGATAATCACGTAATGTTACAGATATTTTTTCGGTGCTAAATTCAATTTTCACAGTATCGATGTGAATCGTGATACCTATGAATCGATTTTTAACTGCCTTAGGATTAATCGTTACATCCCTAGTTGAAAATAGTTAAAATGGACTGAAAAAGTTGAAAAGGGGTTGAAAAAGTAGAAAAAAGTTGGAAAAAGGTTGAAAGAAGTTTAAAAGGGGTTGAAAAATTTGAAAAAAAAGTTGAAATAGGTTGAAAAAGTGGAGGAAAGTTCAAATGGATTGAAAAAGTTGAAAATTAGTTGAAAACGAGTTGAAAAAGTTGGAAAAAGGTTGAAAAAGTTGAAACCCCTAACCTATAGCATTAGCCTAGCAATCGCATTAGCCTACAATTTGCATCAGTCTAGCATTAGCATTAGCCTAGCATTAGCATTAGCCAATAATCTGTATCAGCCTAGCATTAGCATTACACTATCATTAACATTAGTCTAGTTAAACAGTAAAACCAGTTAGAAGTCCACTATACACAGTAGTACATGTTACATTACCAGTATGGAGGGAAAAACCATTAAAACCAGTTAGAAGTCCAATTTTCAATTTACACAGTAGTATGTTTAAAAATCCCAGTATGAGCTGAAAGTGAACAAAATGACAAAGAAATCCATTAAAAAAATGGCAGAGCAATTCAAGATCGAAGTTGTAAGTGTGAAATGAGAACCTGCAAACTCCTCACAAGAGGATTGGTGATGAAGTGGAGGGGTGATGATGAAGAGTAGATTTTTTTGAAACATTTCAAAGTTTGAATGGTGGAAATCCATTGAAGTATGGCTGAGCAATTGAAGATCTAACTTTTAAGTGTGAAATCAGAACCTGCAAACCCCACACAAGAGGAGGTTTGGTGATGAAGAGGAGCAGCGATGATGAAGAGTAGAATTTTTGAAACATTTCAAAGTTTGAGTGGTGAAAATCTGTTGAAATGGGTTGAAATAGGTTGAAAAAAGTTGAAAAAGTTGAAACCCCTAACCTTTAACATTAGCCTAGCTTTAGCATTAACCTAGAAATCGCATTAGCCAAGAATTTGCATCAGCCAAGCATTAACTTAATATTAAGATTAGCCCAGCATTAGCATAAAGCTAGCAATTGCATTAGCCTAGCAATAACATTAGCTTAGCATTAACCGAGCATTAACAATTTAACCCAGCATTAGCATTAACCTAACGATAGCGTTAGCCTAGCTTTACCATTAGCCTAGCAATAGCATTAGCCTTGCGTTAACAATAGCCTAGCATTAGCATTCGTCTAGCATTAGCACCGACCTATCATTAGCATTCACCTAGCAATAGCAATAACCTAGCAATAGCTTACTATTAGCAATTTGGTTGAAAAAGTTTGAAAAAAGTAGAAATGGTTTGAAAAAGTTGAAATTGGTTGAAAAAGTTGAAACCCCTAACCCTTTGCATTAGCCTAGCTTTAGCATTAACCTAGATATTGCATTAGCCAATAATTTGCGTCAGCCTAGCATTAGCATTAACCTAGCATTAACTTAGCATTAGCCTAGCATTAGCATAAAGCTAGCGATTGCATTAGCCTAGCAGTCACATTAGCTTAGCATTAACAATTTAACCCAGCATTAACCTAGCTTTAGCATTAGCCTAACAGCCTAGCAATAGCATTAGACTAGCGTTAACATTAGTCTAGCAATAGCATTAGCCCTTGCGTTAACAATAGCCTAGCATTGGCATTCCCCAGCATTAGCATTCGTCTAGCATTAGCACTGACCTATCATTAGCATACACCGAGCAATAGCAATAACCTAGCAATAGCTTAATATTAGCAATTAGGTTGAAAAAGTTTTAAAAAAGTTGAAATTGGTTGAAAAAAGTTGAAATTGGTTGAAAAAGTTTTAAAAAAGTTGAAATTGGTTGAAAAAGTTGAAAAAAGTTGAAAAAAATGGAAATTGGTTGAAAAAAGTTGAAATTGTTGAAATGTGTTAAAATGTGTTGAAAAGGTTGAAAAAAGTTGTAGTGGGTTAGAGGTAGTAGCTGAACACGTTAAAGGTTGGTTTGAATCAGTTACACAATGATCACATGTACCTGTGGGGAGAATGTACAGTATGTGCAGCATGACCGGGCAGAAATTAGCCTGTTACAGCCAGGGGGAACCTGTGTAAAACACATCACAACTGAAAAACTGTATAATTTACAGAGTTTGTGAGAATCACAAGGCTTTAGGCTACAAATGAGTGAAATTTTATGTTTTTAGGACAAAAGATGAGGCCAGGAGGACGAGATAAAGACCATGAATTTTAAGCAGTGACCTGGCTATTCTCTAATGCAAACAAGCCTGTAGATTTGTAGGATTATGTCCACTTCAGGCTTGATATTTCAAAAACCGCTGGACTTATGGCAAAAACTGATATTGTGAGTGGCTCAACACATTTATCTACTACTTTTGAGAAAATTAGGTGTCTGTGTTCAATATTTTGGACGTTATGACAATTTGTTTGCAGATTTTTTTAGGATTAAAACAAGGGCTGCTGCACTCTGAGTTAACGAGCACTCCACTCAATTTTCAGGAATATGAAGAGTTGGTGGGTGTGCTTGAAGCTTCATAGGTCAAAAACAGTTAGAGATAGAGAAAATGTGAAGTTAGAAGTTAAAAGACAACAAATTTGTGAACATTTTAGAAGTTGAATGATTTAAGTCGGTTGAAGAATGGCTGAACAGTGGAACTTAAAAGTTGGAGGGTTAAAGTTGATATTTTTCAAAAGTGGATGAAAAAATGAATGGGAAAGTGAAAAGTTAAGTAGTTCAAAAAGTTAAAAAGTTACAAAAAAGTTGAAACATGAGAAGAGCGAAAAATTAGTTGAATGTTTTGACACCAAACTTGTTAAAATCGGTTGAAAACTGTTGCCGTTATTTGCGACGGCAGAAGAATAACTACTACTACTACTACTATAATAATAAACGATTACAATAGTGAGGATGCCAATGCATCCTCACTAATTAACTACATATGTGTAAGCCATAGAACTATGACATTTCTCCACAGGTTTGCATATATTTAAATTGCGAATGACAGTTCTCAATTACAATTCAATTAAGATTACAACGGCAACATTTTATTCCAATTAGGATTATAAATATAAATGATGTCACATTTATAAATAATTACCAATTACGCGGTTACAATTATAATTCACCCCAACCCTGCTACCCATGAACCGACCCTTCAGGTGTGATATCGCACTAGGCTAATGTCTAACTTTTGTCCAATCACAGCATCAGTGATGCCTCCCGTCCTATCAGAGAAGACTCTTTCCGCCGGCTCAGATTTCTCCTCTAAAGCCGTTTTGTGTCTGATCGAGGCCGTCGGGCGCCGCTGGGGTCTCTATGAAACCCGGGAGAGGTCGCAGCTGTTTCAGAGTGTACAGGAAGAGATGGCCTCCAAAGGACACCTACTTCCTGTTGAGAAGATCCGTCGGAAGTGGAACAACCTGATTGTGACGTACAAAAGAGTGAAGGACCGCAGCCGGGAGACGGGACACGCCAAGACGTCCTGGGAGTTCTTTGAAGTAAGAGAAAGTTGATGGGTTGATGTCACATCCACCCACCCACCCACCTATCTATCCATCTATCTATCTATTGTAACTGTGAAATATGCGGTTACCTCGTCTTTGGCTGGTAAACACCCTCTGCGTTGGTAAATGACGGAGATCAGACGAAAGAGTTGATGAATTAATAAAAAATGATTTTATTCTAAACTAAATGGAAAAAGGTACAAAGTGGACGGTCAAAAAGAGGCACCCTCTGCGCAGAGGTGAAAAGTCAAGAGTGAACACATCTTCACATTACACATTTCTACCCCACTGTCCCCCCTCCCCCCATCAGATAAGAGAGGAGAAGCAAAGGTGGAAGAAAGGCCAGTACGCCCTGGGTTGGCTCCTGCCAGCGCCTGTATCATAACCAGATGTGCGCAGGAATGTTGTGTATGTGTTGGGTGTTTGTGTGTGTGAATGTGCATGGGATGTGAGTTGTTGTGTGTGTATGTGGGCCTCTGGGGAGTGTGTGCCTCTGGCCTTCAGATAAATTATTGTTATGAGAAGACGGGTAACTGACCTCCCTCAGAAAGACAAGAAGAGGATGAGACAGCAAAAGTGAAGTTAACAACTTAAAGCCAAAAGGGAATAAGGCCTATGAGTAAATATATGAGTAAATATGAGTAAACATAATTAACCAATTTTGCCCTTACAATCAACCCTTTTTGGACAAAGTCCAACACAAAAAAGAAGAAGCAAAATTAATTAGTAAAATGTTTAACCTTAGTTAAACATTTTACTGTAACTTTAGTGTAACTTTAGCTCAACCCCTCGTAGTTCATTGGACAAACGATGGTGACACCGTCATTACACCATAGATATATGCATTGTTTTTCAGGGGACACAGGCATCCCCAAAGTCGGAGCAAGAAGAAAGGAGGAAAAGGCAAAAACCCCATAAACACATAATGAATATTACGTGAGACAAGTTCAACTGCACAATAAAATCAGTTATCATTAGCAACTAAAATCATTGGCAGTCACGACAATGGAATATACAGTATATGTATATATCACTAGTAGCAAAACCACACAGTAAAATATATCAATTAGCATAGCATAGCAATAATAAAAGGATGTAGGTGCGATCAATTAGCAGAGTCATCGTCAGAGTCATCGAAAACATGCATCATAAACATGTCAGGCGGAACTTCCGGCTGTGGAAGTGCTATACGGACGTGGCGGTCTGAAAAGGCGCTCTGTATTAACCCCTCTACTATACGACGCAAGATTGGAATGCCGCAACAGAGAAGTAAAAGAACAGCCAACAGTATAACAGCGAATTTAATCAAGAGAGGGCGCCAGCCAGCAACAGGGTGGAAAACCAATCCGGCCCACCCAAGCGATCTTTGTTCATGGCGTCGCGTAGCCTGGAGATGTTTTTGACAGCTTTTGCGATGATCTGACCATTGGCGGTGTTGTCCAGGATAAAACTGCAACAAGATGCACCTACCATTGCGCAAACGCCTCCCTTGGCCACGGTCTGTAGGTCTAAGACCATTCTATTTTGCAGGACCATTAAGCGCATATTCGTGATCTACCCCAAGAGGCCAGTAAAGGCCAAGTAAGACGCGTTAATGAAGGATTTAAACCTGTAGTCCAAGGTTTCAACACGCAGCAGTGTTTTGCCTACACCTGCCCAGGGAAATAGCGAATAGGTTACCTTCTGGCCTGTCGTCCACAGTTTATGTTCCGGGGGAACTTCCGTACCCCAGATGGCGTCGTGTGGATCGAAGCACAAAGGAGTGTGAGATTCGCGTTTTCGTTGTGACGAAAGAGGAATAGTTGAGACTACGTAAGTGTGGTCAGTTACATGCACGGGGGCACACACACCGTCCCAGTGCGGGGGAAGGTGTGTGTATAGCTTGTAACCGCATAGCCAAAACCCATTTGCTAAATTAAACCTACCATTATCCCCGGGTGTCTGAACGCGGACACATGTGTGTGGATCGGGTGCGGTGGCGCATTCAGGACCTAGGGTGCGATTGCAATTGTGACGGGGAATTTGGCCCAGTTTACGAGTACCGTTTCTGGTGAAACAGAAGGGGAAAATTGTGGATCGCGTGTAATCTACATTCATATTGGAAGAAGTGTCATCCCGTAAGGTTGCAAGTTTGGATTTCAAATGTTTCAACAGACCATATGCCTCGTAAGAAAGGTCAGCTTTGTAACCCCCGAGGTCTTTTCCTTTTGTTTGCTCCCTGGCACTGCTCTCGAGAAGAAGAAACAGCTACTGAAAGCGCACCTCTTTACTGTGGTTCCTCGATCGGTGGTGATGTCGGTTCTTCCTCAGTTGGGGCAGTCGCCTCAAGATCAGGGTCGGCTGGTCGGTCCACCTTTTCCGTCTCGCGTTGTACACGATCACAAAGTCACCTGGAAGGATGTCATGGAGGTTCTCGGTAGTAGTCAGTGGGAGGGCCGCTCGTACTCTAGACCTGTTGAGTGCAAGAATCGTGGAGAGTTGTGCACAATATTTTATCAAACTGTCGTCCTGGAGAGCTGTCTCATCCCAGGACGAAACAGAGGGGTATAGACCCACATTGGATGGCCGCCCAAAAAGAATTTCAAAGGGTGAAAGTTTAGATTTTGGATGGACCTGTTGTCTCATCTGAAGAAGGACAAGCGGTAAGGCTTTGATCCAGTTCAACCCTGTCTGATCCATGCACTTGTTCAACCTGTTCTTCAGAGTACCATTTGCTCTTTCTACGGCCCCAGTGGACTCAGGGTGATAGCTGCAGTGTTTTCTAAGATCCTTGTCTAATCTTAGCCCTAACTCTGTTATCACCTGGCTGTCAAAATGTGTGCCGTTGTCAGAAGAGATCTTGTACGGGATGCCCCACCTAGGAATGATGTCTGTTAACAGTGCTTTGGCTACTGCTGTGGCTGTCTGGTGTTTGGTTGGAAAGGCCTCAATCCATGTGGAGAACATGTCTATGATGACCAAACAGTGCTTCTTTCGCTCACATGGCGTTAGCTCAACAAAATCCATCTGCAGGTGGTGAAAAGGCAAGGATGGCTGAAGGTGTGCTGTCTAGGTAGTCAATGGTTTCTTTCTGCCTGGGTTGCTTTTAGCACAGATCATACATTTCTGACAAAACTCAGCTGCAAAGGAAGAAAATACCTTAGTGTACCACACTGTCTGAACTGCAGATACCATTCCACCCTTTGACACATGGGCTTGACCGTTCAGGCATAGGCGATGCCCAGGCCCCTTTCCAGCTATTCCAGTGTGCTGGGCCTGATCTCGGGAACAGCCTGTTGAAAGCTGACCCCAATGCTGCTTCCAGACCTCTGCCTGAACTCATTGCCGCCATGCGGTCACTAGCGGTCATCCCTGTGGCTACATGTGTCCTGTGTACTGAGTTGCTCCAGTTACACCAGGAACGTGATGAGACATTCCGTGCTTTCACTGCCAGAGTACGGGGTAAAGCAGAGACATGTGCCTATAACGCAGTATGTGTGTGTGGTAGGGACGTGGACTACACCGACCACATTATCCGTGACGTTCTTATCAACGGGATTTATGACTCCAATATACGGCGTGAAACACTGGGCATACCTGATGTGATAAACAAACCCGTGAATGATGTGATTGCGCTTGTTGAGAACAAAGAAATGGCTCGCAATGCTCTCCCAGTGTCGACCCTATCGGCCATGTCGTCATTCCAGCGCTCTCTAAGAGCCCCACAGTTGAGCGCTACCCCAGCCCCAGCAGACAAGGTGAGGCAGGCCTCATGCCCAGACTGTAAGAGCGCCTTTAAGGTCTTCACACTGGGGCCTCGTGGATGGAATACTAAACCTCACGGGGTGTGCATTGACTGCTATAGGGCACGCCGTCGTAAAAGGCGGGAGCAGCCGTCATCTGCTGGTCTACAAGCCGCTGTGGAATCAGAGCCCATATCCCAGATTTCTTCAATCCAGTCTGGTGCCCGCCCTGTCCGGCGTTACATGAACCGCCACCAACGTCGTCTCCCGATAACTCACGGTGGTGTCAATGATCCTACGACCATCAGGCTCGAGCACCATATTTTCTCTAAAGGCGAGTGGAAACGTACAAGGCTAAGAGACCACCCCCGAGTGCCCATCACTATCTCGATTGACTGTATGGTGGGCGTAAGAGGCATTACCAGTGGCCGGGGCTCGGACATTCAGGTGATAGTATCCGCCATCGCTGACACCGGTGCGTAGTCAGACCTTTGGTCACTGGAGGAGTTCCTGGCCTGTGGTTTCTCACGTGACGATCTGCGCCCCATTAACCTGAGCCTGTCGGCCGCGAACCGTTTCCCTATAACCATTGAAGGGGCATTTTTTGCCAGGCTCTCGACGGTCCCCAGCAGTGGTGTAGTGACATCCTGCCGCTCCATGGTGTACGTGCCTCTCCTACGAGTCACTGCTCAACCTTGGCCTCCTGCTCGTGAACTTTCCGTCCACAGACTGACAGAGCCCTGTCGCTCTTGGGATGCCTCCTGAGCCCTTGTCCGTCAATGCCACGCGGTCCAGCCGCAAGGAACCGGAGTGTACTCATCCTGCTCAGTGCTCGTGCCCCCAGCGTACAGCCCCACCAGCACGGCCCACGGGACTGCCGTTCCCTTGGGAACGCCGGAATATAATGGCAGGATGAAGGGTTGGCTGCTCGAGAGATACGCCTCATCTACATTTAACACCTGCCCCCATCGAGCGTTGCCATGTATGGAGGGGCCACCTGTCAAGATACATGTGGACCCAACAGCCCCACCCAAAGCATGCCACACCGCAGCCACTGTGCCCCTACACTGGCAGCAGAGGGTCTATGATGATCTCCTCCGGGACGAGGCCCTCGGTGTCATTGAACGTGTGCCTTATGGTGAACCTGTGACGTGGTGCCATCGTATGGTAGTCACCCGGAAGCATGATGGTTCCCCCCGCAGGACAGTGGACCTCTCCCCTCTCAACAAGTTCTGCCAGCGTGAGACTTTCGCCACTGAGTCCCCTTTTCAACTCGCTCGCCGTATCCCCAGAGACACTTGGAAGACTGTCACTGATCCCTGGAACGGTTACCATAGTGTGCCCCTGCGTGAGTCCGATCGTCACCTGACCACCTTTATCACGCCCTTCGGACACTGGCGCTATACTCGGGCACCTCAAGGTTTCCTTTCATCGGGGGATGGCTACAACCGCCGTTTTGATGCCATTTATTCTGACTATGAGCGTAAAGAACGCTGTGTTGATGACACTATTCACCATGACGCTGACCTGGAACAGCACTGGTGGAGAACTATTGACTTTCTCACGTGTGTCGGCAGATTGGGCATTGTGTTGAACCCGGACAAACTCCAGTTTGCAGAGAGGACTGTCGATTTCGCTGGTTTCAGAGTCTCGGATGCCACTATTGAGCCGCTTCCCAAGTACTTAGACGCTATACGTGATTTCCCCACCCCTGACTCCACGACGGACATTAGGAGCTGGTTTGGGCTTGTGAACCAGGTGGCCAACTATGCCCAGTTGCGCGACACAATGGCGCCCTTTAAGCCATTTCTCAGCCCTCGTTGTAAGTTCTCGTGGTCCCCTGAGCTGGAGGAGGCTTTCCAGGTTTCCAACAGGGCCATTGTTGAAGCCATCCGAGAGGGCGTTGAGATTTTCGACATGCAGAAACACACCAGCCTTCGCCCTGACTGGTCCAGGCGTGGCATTGGTTACTTCCTGCTTCAACAACACTGCAGTTGCCCATCCGGCATCCCGGACTGTTGCCTTGGGGATGGAGGATTACCCTTGCCGGCTCACGTTTCCTGTCTTCGGCGGAGCAACGCTACGCAGTCATTGAAGGGGAGGCGCTAGCCGTCACCTGGGGCCTTGAGCAGACTCGATACTTCACGCAGGGATGTGACAGCCTCATCGTCGTCATTGATCACAGGCCTCCGGTGAAGATCTTTGGCGACCGGACGCTGGATGAGATAACAAACTCTCGTCTGTTCAGACTTAAGCAGCGTACTCTCCCATGGCGCTTTGATATTGTGAATCTGCCCGGCAAGAGTAATCACGCAGCTGATGCAGCCTCGAGATATCCTTCCCCCTCGACCTCTCCTGACGATCCTTCCCTGGGGTTGATGAGTGTTCCCGATGATGTGGAGTCGGTGTTTATGGCATCCATCAGGGAGGATGCACAAGAACTCGGAGCCACTCGTGGACTCTCCTCGCGTGTGAGACTGCGGCAGATGCATGCCTCGCCCACCTCCTGTATCTCATCGAGCATGAGGGTAGAGTTGATGTGGAAGACCTTGTGCTAGCGGACTTGTCTCCATGTGTGAGTCTATCTACGCGCAGGATGACGTCCTACTATACCAAGACCGTGTTGTTGTCCCCCCGACCCTTCGCGATAGTCTTCCGGCACCTCCATTCTGCCCACCAAGGTACTTCGGCGATGGAGCAATGCCCCGTCGCAAGCGGCCATGCCCCCCCATGCATCTTCCCCACCATCCACACCATTTGAGGCGGTGTTTGCTGACTTTTTTGACTATGGGGACCGCCACTACTTGGTTGTCAGGGACCGTCTCTCAGGCTGGGTGGAGGTCCTTAGTTCCACGGCGGGCACTGACCTTGGTGGCTCGGCTGGCCTGGTCCGTCACCTCCGGTCGTTTTTTTTTGCCACCTTTGGCATGCCAGAGGAACTCTTGAGCGACGGGGGCCCGGAGTTCACGGCGGGCCGCACTGAAGACTTCCTGCGCTTGTGGCACGTTAGACATCGCGTGTCCTCGGTTTCCTTTCCACAGTCAAATGGGAGGGCGGAGGTGGCCGTGAACACTGCTAAGCGCCTCCTGGCGTCCAACACTGGCCCAACCGGTGGTCTTGATCATGATCGTTTTCTGCGTGCTATGTTACAGTTGCGTAACACGCCGGACCCTGACTGCAACCTCTTGCCAGCGCAGATCATCTTTGGCCGCCCCCTTCGGGATTCGCTCACTTTTGTTAATAGACTGGAGAAGTTTTCAAACCCGCATATCCGGCCGCTCTGGCGCCGTGCATGGGTGGCTAAGGAGGATGCCCTTCGGACCCGTATGGCCCGTACTACAGAGTCCCTGTGTGCCCACTCAAGGCCACTTCGCCCATTGGCGCTCGGGGAGATGGTTTTCCTTCAGAATCAACAGGGCCCAAGCCCCCACAAATGCCCAGCCCTAATGTATATATGACTATGTAGTCTAACAAAAAAAAAAAATCACATATGGCATGACAGATAAGGACATGTTTCTTACCACTCAAAATTGTATTTTAGGTATTTAAAACATATTTAAAAGTTGAAAGTTCTACATATTGCACCTTTAAGCAATTAAAATTACAATAAGCACTCTTGGAAATCTCTTTCTTGTTCAGTTCTTGCACATGAGGTCAAAGGTCAAGAGGTATAAACGGCATAGGCAGCGAGTCTGACAGAGATCTAGATTATTTTTCCCGTTGGAGCGTTGATTCCTTGAAGCACTTTTTGCAGAAACGTGGTATCATTCTCCAAGGCAGAAAGGCAGCGTTAGCTGCTAAAGCTCATGCTGCACATGAGCTGTAGCACTGAGCGCTACGGCAGGTCATTCATCCCTACCGTTATCTGACTGTCCATCAAAACAGGGTGCCTGTAAATACAGTATGTGTATCTATACTCTTTAAACTTTTTTTTCTGTTTATTTCTATTTATATATAACCTCTATTATTGTATTCCTTATTTTATATCCTTCATTGCACTATTTTTTCTCACTTATCTGCCTGTTTAGTGTCCATCTTGTGCACTTCCTTCAAATTTGTGAATTGAATTAAAATAATAGCTTATTAAAAATAATCATTGACCTGGCTCGTGAATGGTGTACCTCGTAAATGTACCTTTTCAAAGTGAGAACTTATAATGTAATAAGCCTTTTCACATTTTGAAATCTCTCTTATCCCATCAATAATAATAATAATAATAATAGTAATACATTATATTTATAAGTGCTTTTCAAGAACTCAAATACACTTTGAAGTTGTTAAAACTACTACACTAGTCAGAAAAAGAAACGTTTTTAAAAGTGCTTGGATTGGGTCCGAATATGTGTAATATGAATAACATAAACATTAACACACTAAAATGACAAACACTGTAAGATTGGAAATATCAACAGACCGACCAAGCTTGTTGACATTTTTGAACATTTTGACCTATGACCCCCCAGGTCGCACCTGTGCAGGTGCAGAGTGTGAAAACCCTGGTGAGAACCATATCTAAGGTTTCTTTTCCTTCTTCATCCAGTTAATGGACGCTACGCTCTGCAGCACCATTGGAAGTCAGATCATCAACAACAAAAGAAATAAAAGTCTCAGCACGGTTTCATCTCCGACCCTCCCCCTACCAAAGATCACTGTCAAATCTCCGCTGCAGACCCCCGTCGTCCGTCCTAAGGAAGATGCTGCGTCCTCTGGCTGTGTAGAGTCAGCAGGTCAGGGTCCGCCCCAATGTCAGATTCTTAGTAGCTCTGCTCCCAGCACCTCAGTGGCTTCTCCAACCATCAGTACAGCCACTGCTGCAGAGTTCAAGCCTCTGGTGCTCGTCAATGGAGAAATTGCCACCAGTTCTTTTCACTCGACCTCCATGGCACCAGCGTCTTCTTTCATCTCCTCACCTTGTTTTACAGACACACCTTCTACGTCTTCCTTTCTCGGCTCCAATAGCAATGCAGATTTCCACACGTTGGGTTACACAAGCTGTAAAGCTCACTCCTTCACATCAGGTGTCACACCTTACCGACTCAGTGTGGCCCCACCCACCCACAATCAGAGTCTGCACTCTCTCTCCTCAGTGCCCTCCATCAGCCCCTGCCTCAGTCCATGTGGAGCCCCCTCGGCATCTGTAACAAGTTTGTTGGAAAGTGAAGTTCTGAGCCAAAAGGAGAACAATCAGGAGAGCAGTCCTGCTTTGTTCCAGAAGAAGCTGAAAGGGCAGGAGGAGCAGGCCTATTTAGAGCGTATGGCTCAACGCAGAGCTGAAGCCAGGGAGAAGAGGCGTGAGAGGAGGGAGGTGCGTATGTCAGAGTCACTGGGGAGGATAGCCACGGCCCTGGAGCTGCTGTCCTCCAAACAGGACACAGTTATCGCCCTTCTGCAGAGACTGGCCGATAGGAAGTGAGCGCCAAAGTCAAACACAGGAAAGGAAAAGAGTTCCTTCTGTAATGATTTGAATAAAAAAACAATTTACCAGAGCACAATTTAAAAAAACTATCTTTATTTATTTATTTATTTTTTAAATTCTGTAAAAAAAAAAATTGCCACATACAAGACAAAGACAGAGACAATTACAGAAAAAACAAGTTAATAATACATTAATATGAGGGGGAAAGGAATGATATATAAATATTGTATATAACAAGGTTCCCATGGGTCCTTAAAAAGTCTAAAAAGGCATTAAATTCATGAATCTATAGATAAGACTGTCATTAAAATGTGTAAAATCAATGTTTCAAAAGTCTTAAATTTGAACACGAGTATGATTTTATGATTTTGAAGTTAGTCTCATATTTCAAAATATATATATATTTTTTTTTTAATTCAAAAACAGCATTTGGAAATGTAAATTTAATGAAAATTGCCTGTCCAATAAAGATTTTTCTTAATGGCTTTTATTTTTTGTATTTTTGTTTTATAGATTTGTGGTTATTTTTGGAGTCATCTTCTGTTTTTGGAGTGATTTTGATTATTTAATTTTTTTTGTGTGCATGTATTTTACTGTCATTTTGTGTGTTTACTTTGGGGGCCACCATTTGCACGTCTGCACTAAACACTAGAAAAAATTGACCCTAACCCTATGTATTTGATGTGGCTGTTTTTTTCCCCCAATTATGTTTACTATGAAGTTGGTCTTAAATTTATTATCAAATGGCAATAAAAAGTCTTGAATGTAATTTGACTGAAGCTGTAGGAACCCTATATATATATATACAGTGGATATAAAAAGTCTACACACTGCTGTTCAAATGCCAGGTTTTTGTGATGTAAAAGAAATTGCACCAATTTAAATAACTTCACAACTTTTTCCACCTTTAATGTTACCTATTAGTAAGTAAGTAATGTTTATTTCTCTAGCACCTTTCACAGACAGAGTCCACCCTGACTAAGGCCCCAATTCCAGCTAAAGAAAAACAGCCCCAAAGCATGATGCTGCCACCACCATGCTTCACTGTAGGTACGGTGTTCTTTTGATAGTGTTGTTTTAGCACCAAATATACCTTTTGGAATAATGGCCAAAAAGTTCAACGTTGGTTTTATCGGACCATAACACATTTTCCCACGCTTGTGCTGGAAGATGTGGCTACAAAAATGTGAGGAAAAGCCTACTAGAACAGCTGAACATTATTTGGGGTTAATCAGAGGCACTTTAAATGGTGACAGGTGTGTGCTGACTCCAATTTAACATGAGTTTGAATGTAATTGGTTAAATTCGAGCACAGCCCCGTCCCCAGTTGTAAGAGGGTGTGCACACTTTGGCAACCTCATTCTCTGTTTTTTATTTTTACTTCACCTCCCTGAAAGGTTTCAGTTTGTTTTTCAATTGCATTGTACAGGTTATAGGTCACATTAAAGGTGGAAAAAGTTGTGAAATTATTTATCTTGGTGTCATTTTTTTTACACAGCAACCTGGCATTTGAACAGGGGTGTGTAGACTTTTTATATCCACTGTATATGCACATACAAATACAAAATAGATACAGTATAATGAAATAGAGAGGAGAGGGAAAACGAGAGAGAAAAGATAATTAAGAAATAAATAAATAACAAAAAAGAAATTATAATTAGATGGAAGGGGGATCAATGATAGTTTCAACCTGGAGCGTGGCTCCCTGGTAAACTGATGGGGCCACGCCAATTTAAAAAAACCAAAATCAAATAACCAATATATTCTTTTTTTTGGATTTCTTTGGATAACATTAATTTATTCTGAATTGATTTATATTGAAAATAAAATCACTCTTTCCTACATTTGCATTCAGATAATTAAAGATATGTTTTAATGGAACTCTTAATCCATTCCTGGCAGTGAGTAAACCTAAAAATTATATTTACTGACTCACTAGTTTCAACTGAAGAAACCAAATCTTAGAACCAAAGATTTTAAAGCAGATAAAAGAACATATTTAAAAAACTTAAAGATGAGTGTAATTGGGGAGAAATTACCACAATAATATTTTTGTTTTATTTTGTTTCCAGATATTTATTTAGAAAATAGAACACTGTCTGTATTTATAGTTAAACCGCAGAAGTGTGGGTGTGGAAATATTTTAATCCGTCATTTCTTCCTCCTCTGATTTGTCATCAAAATATTTATCGTCCGCATCACTGCTGACAATGTCCAGGTTAGCGTAGTCTGTACCTCGCTGTAACACAGGCCCACACATTGACATTGTCAGATTATAGAAAACTTCACCGAAAAACAATGAATATATTTGCAAAGCACAAACGGTTTACGCTGGAATTGATTTTTGTTTATTACAACATAAAAGGCGAGCATTTAATTAGAGTGACCATATGTTGATTTCCTATAAACCCCTTAATGGTACATGTCACGAGTAACGTCACAACTCTAGGTGGAGAGAAAAGCAGGAAACGCCGCTGGCTAAACACTGGAGGCAAGTAATGTTACAGCTTAAGAATATCGCCTTGTTGTATAGTGGCGTAAATCACCAGTAATTAGTCACACTTTTTGGTCACTTCATCACTTTATTGCTTCAGTGATGTGACGAGCGGGTAATAATATGAATAAAATGTGCCTGAGGAGATGTGTCAGCAGCATAGGATGGCTACATAGAGAGCCCTCCTGTAACACTGGATACAAAGACAGTGGCTGCTGCTTCATATCACATCATTTATATTGATTCTTAATGTAATATTGTCGCCAGAGTCATCTCAACGTCCTAAAAAATGTCATAAAAAACACTGAAGCGGGACGCGAACCCACGACCCATCCCTTTCAAGAGTGTCACACTTCACTGCACCGTCATACCTTCAAAGATGTGATCTACAGACTTAACTGTATAACAATATAAAACAACAATCGAGCCTTAAAAGTTGATTTATTTAAATGATCATCTCCTCCTTTATACTATCCACAGGTTTTTATCCAGACAACTTTACTACAGACGTCAGTAGATGTTTTAATGCAGATCAACCTCTCAGTGACTTTTACTTAATTTCTACATCTACAATGTTATAAAGAAAATTTCCGTTATCACAAAAAAAAAGACGTAAAGCAACACAACATTAGTGATGTGAACACGTCTGGTGTGTGATGTTACTAATGTGTTTCAGAGAAAAGTGTTAAGAAACGGTGTTCAGGTGGGCGGAGCCAGGTAGAAACCCAGGGTTTCTTTGATAAAACCTGCCAGCGACCAGGTTTAGTTCACGGACAATGTTGCCCGGGTAACATACTCAGAGAACATACCTCGCTTTTTGGAATGGGATACTCAGAGTTTCCCTCATTTGAGCCTGAACATACTCAGAATTTGAACATAACCCGCTTTATGGAATACACCTCAGAGGTCCCCACGTCCCAACAAACAATATGAGACACCAAATCCCTCCTGAAATATGATTGCATCCATTGCCTCGGGTCCCATTTACCACATCATCTGCTGTCACAACTTGTATACAACTGGTACATTGAGACATACAACTGGTACAGAGACTATTTCAAAAAATGAATGGCTTGAGGCTTTTAAAAATAAGTTGCTTTGAGTCTAGTTTTGTATTGTATATGTAGTTCATGTTTTTCTTTTTAGCATGTTATTAAATCCACATTTTTTGTTTTTTATTTTGCAAACTGTTAAAAAAAAAACCTGAGTTGTTATTTAATTATTCATAAATTGATGCAGTGGATAGTTATATGTTTGTAGAACAGCAAATTATAACTTTTGCATTGTTTTTTACTTTGTCTAAATTATTCAAAAATAATTCCCAGTAGCCAGTGTGGCTTTGAAGTAATTATTATTTTTACTGTTTCGCTGCCAAATAATGTTATATCAATACTATAGTTTGTGTTTATTTAGAGACAGTAGTTACTTTTCAAATCATACACAGAGGTAGATGCAAACCAAGCTTTTCTCCAATTATAGCCCATAAAAATGTAAAAGTTCAGTCAACCCATTACACTGTATGATTTATTCAATAAACATATTTAGCAGCTTTGTTAAGCAGGTACTGTACATGTCTACGACTGCCTCTGATTTTCATTCAGCTTGCTGGCCACAGTCAACTGTTATGTACAGTACAGTGACGTGCCGTCAGGGTAGGCAAGGTAGGCAGTGCCTACCCAAGGGTGAATTGATATTTTGATTATTTAATAATAATTTTTTTTTTTTTTATTATAAATTATTTATTTT
Organism: Gouania willdenowi; assembly: GCF_900634775.1. Classification (NCBI taxonomy): domain Eukaryota; kingdom Metazoa; phylum Chordata; class Actinopteri; order Blenniiformes; family Gobiesocidae; genus Gouania; species Gouania willdenowi. Next base: position 5,004,844 of record NC_041051.1, on the reverse strand, counting down.
TCCATTTCCAATAGCCTACAGTACCTATAAGTTTGAAAGTGTCCGCATTTTTCGCGTTTCATAGCCCAAATTACTAAACAGCGCTATTTCCTGGAACAGCTGCAGTCTTTTTTTTTCTTTTTTTCGCTCCGCTGTAAGGCAGAGGGAGGCCACGCCCCCTCCCAGAGGCACGTCGCTCTTCTGCCTACGTTCTCATTGCGTGAGTTTACGTGTTTGCACATGTGCAGTCAGGTCCCCAATGTGACATCAATTTACGCGTAAAGGCAGCGTAGAGAGCTGCCTTTGTACGTAACTGCGCTATGCTAAATGCTATACGTAAGTTCACAGCACATTAGTGAATAGATGACACGTGACTGCTGCTGCTACGTTCTTTAACTAGTGGGCGAGTGACAGCGCTAGAGATGATAGAGAAACTTTGTTTTGAGGAAAAACGACAGCTTTTGAAAGATGGAGACCAACACCTGAGCTACCAGACCTTCAGCAAAGGTAAGGTCAGAACATTTTTCATATTTTTCACAGTGAATGGTACAAAAGGAAGGATTGGCTTTGTGGATGCTCCTCACTGAGGCTGTTCTGAGTTGTCATTTTCTGTTTCTGTGTTTCCAACACAAACGACAGATGTGCTGTCGTGTCATGAGATATATCTTGTTGAAGAGTTTGGAGGCTATATTAAATAAATGTTTGTTTCTTTAATGGTGTTTATGATGTTGATTTTGTTAGATGGCTAAACACTTGTTCATGTGGATCTTATTGGGTTTTTTCTTATTATGAATTTTATATTTTGATAAGCGCATTGAGATGACTTTGTTGGAAATTGCTTTATACAAATAAAATTGATTTGAATTGAATTAACACTTGATAGCAGAAACATATGAAATTGTCATTGGTGGTCTCAATTTGCAATGTGCCTACCCAGCCCTAGTGGTCACGGCACGTCACTGGTACAATATGTATGCTTAATAACATCATGATAGTTTATTTATTTTGTGTATCTGCTGTGTACAGTGACCGAGACTTACACAGCAACCTGATGAAACCAAGACCAAGTAAATAAAAAATAATACTGTAATAATGATACACATCCAAATCTCTAATTCATGTATAAACAAAAATACTTTTGTATGAGGAAATAAGTCTTGTAGTATAGAAACATTCAACACAAAAACAAATCCTTCCGTATATCCTGCACTTTATAAACCTCATCTCAGCTGACAGATAAAGGCTCGCTGGAGTGAGAAGGCAAGGGCTGCTGACTTCCACACGTCACAGCAAATCACACACACACACACACACACACAGAGAGAGAAAGAGATTCCTTGCTTTTATAGATATGCTAATTCAAATATTGTTAGGACTGATTATATGAACATAGCAATTTTCAGATCAACATCATAATTGTGATAAACGTAAAGCCACTGAGGGACTGTATAGACTCTAGCCTATTAATTGGCACGCTTGCCGGTTTTCTCCTGAGCGTAAGATTGTGAAATAAGACAGTCCAATATGTTCTTTGTTTACAGAGTATTTATTTCTCAAAAAAGGTGTAGGACCTATGTGCTCTCCGTAGCAACACACCAAACATCCCGTGAACGTTTCTACCAATAATGTGTATCACCTTAGCCGAAAGGGGACATTTGCTGGTACAAATTGTGTCTTACACTTAATCCTCCTAACCACGCCTCCTACAATGATGCTAAACAAAAGCAGGTCAACTGTAGCAACAACCCACAGGAACCAAGGTCACCCAAGATCTCCCAGGAAGAGAAATGGTTTGTGACTGTAATTGTACTTGAAGATAGTTTGTGACATTTTGTAATGTGACAAATGTGTTGTGGTGTATGAATTTTGTTGGTATTGAGTTACCAGATCAGGACAGCCAAGATATTTTTTCTGTGTGTGTGTGTACTCTGATATTAAGTTAAGTAATTAGACATTTGTATTCCATTCATGAAGTCCAGGAAATGTTGAGTATACATACAATACTTGTCCACAGCTTGTGCAGTTGTTACATGTACTCACATTATATAAACACTTAACACAGGGAGGAACACAAACAGTAACCATAGTAACCAATACAACAGTCAATGTGGGACTTAAAGTTCAGTTCTTCAATACACGAGGGGACAACAGTCTTTCTGAAACGTACTCCCTTCCAAATCAGAGTCATGTATTTCCAAACAGACTTTCTGTCTAGTTTAATTTAATACAGACAAAGAATAAAGAAAATGTTAGTGGCTGAGTGCAGGTTGTTTATTTTTCAGTGTTTTTCCAACCAAAAGCATTAGAGTCAGCAGAATTTGGAGTATATGAGTTAAGAGGAAATAGTTCTATATGTTGTGAAGAGTGTTTGTTCAACAAACTACTAAAAGAAATGAACATAGTCTTTTAAAATGAATTGTTGGACATGCACATTCATATGCTTTAAACCAGTATTCAATGTATCACTGACTTTAAATGGGAAATTAAATTACTGTAACAACTCAGTGAAAGACCGAGGTCAAAGTTCACAGATGGGAAATTGACTGTATGAGTCAAGTCTGCATTAACACAACACAGAAGAGGCTAAAATGACAATGCAACAGTGTGGCTTTGAATTATAGACAGGATTATTCTGACATTGTTTTACCAAAGAACCTGGAAGTAATGCTCCATGTCATCATGTGCATATTGTGTGAGGGGACAACAAGAACACCCTAGTGGTAGGAACAATTCTGACATATTGTACATTTTAAATATATTGACTAACACTTGATTTAAACACTAACAAGGATGAAATTAGACTAATATTTATACATTTTAGAAAGGGCAAACCATGACATCTTTTGAAATCCCACTTCATCTGCTTGACTATTTGTCTCAATTGGTGACAGTAATATTGAAATTTGCTTTTATTGTGGCTTATGCCTTGAATGAGAGACGAGTAGCATTTACAGTAAGGGACCTTTGCATGATGTGAATACACACAATGAGTAACTTGCTCAGGTGATGGCTATGTTCCTCTATGCCAGATATGGGCAAACTACGGCCCGCGGGGCACATCCGGCCCGTTGGTCTTTTTAATCCGGCCCGCCGAAGCCAAAATAAACAATTAAAACACAAACAGAATCGTCTACTCCGTCATGTATTTCCTCAACACCCGTGGGAACCATTCTCCCATTCTCTGCTTACGCCCGCCCTTTTCCAGCCTCCCAGCCAATCAACACGCAGAACACTTGTAAACAAAGACGAACATTGGCAGATAAAGCTGCACGTAACAATGATGCCTTCACGTGCATGGGAAACCACAACACTGTTACGCATTGAATAAACTTAATGTGGAACATACTCATTAACATATGACCCAGTCCTTTACAATATCATAATTATGACAGCATTTATTTGACTTTGTCCTGTAATGCCTGGCGTCCTACTAGGTATGGACAGAAAATGTAAAATGAGAAAGAAAGCAGAGTTAGATTGGTCACCGCCATAACAAACCCACGAAGAAGAAAAAGAAGCAGCAGCAGCAGAGCTTACCCATGGTAGAAGCAGAAATTGGATACCTGGTCCGACAAAACAGTTCTTCCACGTCGGATAATCAAAGTAAGTGTCGCGTAAATGCGCCTGGCGCTGTGTCAGTTTTGCGGTTCTTCATCTGGCGCGTCACGGAGCAAAACCGCGGCGCTGACACACCCATATCCATCTGTAATCATGAGTGGTCCAAAGAAAAGAAAAGTCGACAGTGAGTGCCGAGTATTCAATAAAGAATGGACCAGTAAATACTTTTTTACTGAAGTCTGGTCAAAGGCTGTGTGCCTTATTTGCAAAGAAACCGTAGCAGTTTTAAAGGAATACAACATCCACCGTCACTTTTCCTCCAAGCATGCTAATTATGCTAATAACCAGTCAACGCAAGAACGCACGGCTACCGCTCAGAGGTTGGCAGCTAGTTTGCAGGCTCAGCAAAGCACCTTTATCCGTCAAACTGCCATCCAAGAATCAAGCACAAAGGCAAGTTATTTACTGGCATTCAAATTAGCAAAAAACAGCAAACCTTTCTCTGAAGGGGAGTTTCTCAAAGAGTGCATGGTAGAGACAGCAGGTATCTTGTGTCCTGAGAGCAAGAACAAATTTGAAAAAATTAGCTTATCACGCAGGACAATGACTCGCAGTGTTGAGCTAATTGACGAAGACTTAGCTAGCAAGCTAAAAAAAAAAAGCGGAGTCATTTACATTATGTGGCAGGTGCAACCACAAGGTGGCACACTTTCCTCATTGGTAGTGCTATATAAGGGAAGTGGTCACCAGTCAGGAAGTGCCAATTTCCCATGGATTGCCAGTGTGTTCTGTGCACACACACTGGATGGGTGGAAGCCTGAAGTATCACGGCTTTAAACCTGCTGCCCTCATTGAGGGAGGAGAGGCTGTTACTGGGTGACTGTCTAGTGTGGGTCTGAGGATCTTTTTAAAGTGGGAACTGGGCGTGTGGAGTCGACGTCGCAGTTAGACCCACTGCCTGCTGTCCTTTTGTTTTTGATAGGTTTTTTTGTGTTTAGTCTGCCCGGTTGGTCTGCATACATTGCCCGGGCAGACTACTTAATTTTTTATGTTTTGTTTGTTTGTTTCGGTCACTTCCCTACTATTGTATGTACTCTTATTAACCCACAGTTAGGCCAACCTGATCATCCTCCATCGGGGTGTTTGTGTGTAGTGGTTGAGTGTGGTTATTAAGATTGCTATGTCAGTGCAGAGTGTCTTGCGGTTCCTTTCCGCCCTAAATGGTGTTCATTCAGGGTCTTGAGCCCTTACTGTCGGTTAGGGTTGAGGAAACAGTACTGGGAAAACCGTTGTTTACCTGTCATGAAATAAACATTGTAATTTACCTATTTCATGACTGTGCTTCATCCTTCGGCTGTGTAACATTTTGGCGTTGTCAACAAAAAAATATATAAGGAATACTTTTTTTGGTGTAAGTGACCGTTTTTTATTTTTATTAGTTAGTTAAGGACAGCAGGAGTGGGACCAGCGGCTCTAGTAGCACAATGGAGCCGGTTGCAGTGAGCAGCAGAGCTGTGGACGACGAGGAGCAACAGGCTGTGTCACAGCGCATACGGGACCTGGAGAGAGAGTTGGCTGCTTTACGGATGGCGACTACAGACTCCAATATGCCCTCCACATCGTCAGCAGCCACAGGGGGTGTCTTAAAAGTTGAACAATCTCCTCTGATTTTTGTGCAGCAGGATCAAAAAATGCCTGTGTTTTCCGGAAATCTGGACAGTGCTGACTCTCTGCCACTCGACGAGTGGATTGGACTCATGAGAGACTTTGCTCAGACACGGGGACGAACTAAGAAAGAGCGTGCCCAGCTGGTGTTTGATCACCTGGAGGGTGTGGCCCGGACAGAGGTGAAATTCCTCCCAGTGATCCAAAGGGAGTGTGTGGAAGATGTTTTTGTTGCACTGAAGGAAGTATACGGTTGTATGCACTCACGAACTTCATTACAACGCAGGTTTTATAACCGGAAGCAATTAGACAGTGAGTCATTTATTGACTTTTCACATGGTTTGATGGATCTAATGGATCAAATTTTCAAAAATGATGCAGGGGCTTCATTAAGATCATCCAGAGATTTACGTGACCAGTTTTGTGATGGGGTGAGAGACCAGGCATTAAGAATGAGACTGAGGGATTTGGTTGGCGCTAATCCGCATTATACTATACGGGATGTTAGGAATGAAGCCATTAAGTGGTTGGCACATTATGAAAATCAAGCTCCTAAACAAAAATATAACACAGTCTTAAATGAAATCTCTCCTGTGAGACCACTGTGTCAAAACCTTCAGGATTTGATGAAATAGTATCCTTATTAAAAACACAGCAGACCCAGTTGGAATTGGTCAGAAAGGCTTTGGCCCCACAGAGTGCTCCTCCCTACAGAACACGCAGTTATCGGCCCCGAAGAACAGCTGATGGGAAGCCAATTTGTTTTAGATGTAAACAGAGTGGGCATATTGCTCGAAACTGCCCTACATCGATCAAAATGAATGAATCTGCTCAAAGTCCAAATCCTGCGGGAAACTAGAACCCGCCAGTGTGCAGAGCCAAACATTGGTGGGGGGTTTGCAGGGCTCAATTAGTAAATCTTTGGCAGTTAACAACTTAGTTGGTGAATGTTTGGAAGTAGAGGTGAATCTTGCTGGGGTAGATGTTAATTGCCTTTTGGACAGTGGGTCTATGGTCACGACTCTAACTGAGAGCTTTTTCAGAGATCACTTTTCTCAGTTATCGGATAAAGAGCTCAAAGACTTACTTGGTTGAGTTTAAAGGCAGCCAATGGGTTAAAAATCCCTTACCTTGGGTTTATGGAAATTGACATAATTTTGCTAGGGGTAACACTCCCACGTCGGGGGGGTCCTAATAGTTGAAGACCCAGCTGACAGTTTCATGAACCAAAAGAAAAAGCATGTACCTGGGTTAATTGGTATGAATGTGTTAACCCGTCTTTTCTGTGAGCTGTACGAACAACATGGTTCTGACCTATGGGAGTCACCAGTGCTGAAGTCAGCGCCACATGGTTGGAGGAAAGCTCTTCGATGCCATCAGATAATGGAGGCTATCACCAATTCCCCAAACCCCCATCCTATCAGAGTAAAGGGTAAGAAACCATTTTGTGTTACAGCTGGCAGCCTTTGCTATGTAGCAGTAGCATGTCCACAGGTGCACACTAATCAGGCAGTAGATTTGTATGTAGAACCTCTGAGCCCAGAAGACGGTTGCCTACCCGAGGGACTGCTGGTTTCTCCTTCTTTAGTGAAGGCTGAGAGGGGGAGAGCATTTATTCCCATTGTAAATGTTGGTCATTCAGATGTGTGGCTAGCGCCTCGTAGGGTGGTAGCGACTGTACAAACCACCACTGTGGTATCGCCTAATTCTCAGATCCAAATATCAGTTGACTCTCAAAGTTGTACCGCCTTTGTTTCTACTCATGGAGATAATGTGGGTAAAAGGGATTTTGACTTTCCTGAATTTGAACACCTACAAGGAAGGGAGAAGAAACAAGCAAAGGAGATGTTGCTCAAGTACAGGGGTGTGTTTGCCAAGGATGATCTGGATGTGGGCAGTACAAATTTGTTAACATGAAATCCCATTGTTGGATGAGACTCCAGTACGGCAGCCCTATAGACGTATTCCTCCTTCACAGTATGATTTGGCACGTACCCACATCCAGCAACTTTTACAGGGTCAGATAATAAGGGAAAGCAACAGTCCCTACGCTTCACCCTTTGTTCTAGTATCAAAGAAAGATGGGACCTTGCGCATGTGTGTAGATTACCGGCAGTTAAACTACAAAACTCGAAAAGATGCGTTTCCCTTGCCTAGGATCGATGAATCACTGGATTTGTTGTCTGGGGCCCAGTGATTTACAACCATAGATTTAGCGACAGGGTACAGTTAGGTTGAGATGGCTGAGAAGGATAAAGAAAAAACTGCTTTCTGCACACCGTTTGGTTTGTTTGAGTTTAACCGCATGCCGTTTGGCTTATGTAATGCCCCAAGTACCTTTCAGCGTCTCATGGAGCGCCTTTTTTTGGGGATTGCAGATACCAGTCAGTGTTGCTGTATTTAGATGATGTTATTGTTTTTTCATCATCTATTGACCAACACCTGCAACGTTTAGATCAGGTTTTGTCCCGGTTGCAAACCCAAGGGTTGAAGGTGAAACTTTCAAAGTGCCAGTTTTTTCAAAAAAGGGTTAAGTACTTGGGCCATGTTGTATCCGCGGAGGGAGTCTCTACAGATCCAGCAAAAGTGGAGGCAGTACGAGAGTGGAGACGGCCCACCAACCTTGCAGAGCTCCGTTCATTTTTGGGGTTTGCTAGTTACTACAGGAGATTTATAAAATAATTTTCAAAAAGGGCATCACCTTTAAATCATTTAGTAGCTAGGCTGCTCCCTTCGGCAGTGGGGCCGTCTCAGACAGAGAGAGTCAGTTCTCTACCGCCTTATGCATGCTTCGGATGGACAGGCTGAGGTTGAGCAGCTTGTTCTCCCTCATTGTTTGCAAGAAAACATTCTTCGCTCTCTGCATGATGAACAGGGTCATCAGGGGGTGGAGCGAACACTACAGTTAATTCGGGCCCGATATTACTGGCCAAATATGTATGCAGACGTAGAAAAGTGGTGTAAAAGTTGTGAGAGGTGTGTTCTATCAAAGGCTATGCAGCCAAAAGTGAAAACTTTCATGGGGACGATTAGAGCATCTCGGCCTCATGAAATCTTAGCTATAGATTTTACTGTTTTAGAGCCTTCTACAGACGGGAAAGAAAATGTCCTTGTAATGACTGACGTTTTCTCAAAGTTTACACAGACTGTCCCCACAAAAGATCAGCGGGCTAGCACGGTGGCAGCGGCATTGGTGAAGCATTGGTTTCAGCTATTTGGGCCTCCAAGTCGCATCCACTCTGATCAAGGATGAAATTTTGAAGGCACGCTAGTCCAGCAGCTGTGTAAATTGTATAAGGTAGACAAAAGCCGCACTACTCCTTACCATCCCCAAGGAAATGGACAATGTGAGAGGTTCAATCGCACTTTGCATGACTTGTTGAGAACTCTCCCACCTGAACAGAAACGCAAATGGCCCCAGCATCTGTCACAGGTCACTTTTGCGTACAATGCAACAGTCCATCAGACGACTAATAGAATGCCTTACTTTTTGATGTTTGGGCGAGAGCCACAGTTACCTGTTGATTTCCTTGTTGGTGTGGAAACCGAGGCAGGCCTGCCTTTGGAGGAGTGGGTAGAGGAACATCAAAAATCTCTAGCTGTAGCCTTTGAGACTGTGCTGAATAGAGTGGACAGAAGAATAGCTCAGAGGGACTCTCAGAATCAGGACCAGTGCACTGATCCTGATTTTGAACAGGGAGATCTTGTGTATACACGCAATCACTCCATTAGGGGTCGAGCTAAGATTCAGGATTTTTGGGATTCAACTCCTTATCAAATCATCCGGCCACCTCCTCCACGGGGAGTGGTGTACTCTATAGCGCCTGCCGGTCAGGAGGGTCCCCTGCGACAAGTACACAGAGCTGAGTTGAGGGGTGTTCCAGAGACTAGAGGGGCGGAAAAGACGGAAAGTGGAGAACATTTGGACCACACTTTGATTGAAAATGACAATGTAAATGCAATGCCTGGACCTAATTCACCAGCAGGAGCAGAGGTCAATGACATGTTGAGTGCAGAACCTCTTCCAGGCCAACAATCCACTGAGGAAACTGGCACATCCTTAGTTTTTGAGCCACGGAGGTCGGCAAGGGAAACAGCAGGGCAGCATTCTAATCCACACCGGCTGCCCAAATCTGCAGGTTAAAATTTAGAATGTTACTGTCGGTTAGGGTTGAGGAAACAGTACTGGGAAAACCGTTGTTTACCTGTCATGAAATAAACATTGTAATTTACCTATTTCATGACTGTGCTTCATCCTTCGGCCGTGTAACATTTATATTCCTTGGCACTGGATGAAAGTAATGACATAAAGGACACTGCTCAGCTCATACTTTTTATCAGAGGGACTAATGACTATTTTGAGATAACGGAGGAGTTTTTGACAATGGAATCCCTAAAGGGGACAATGCGGGGAAAGGACTTGTATGGCAGCATCGTCAGTTTATTAAGTTTCTTGAAGAAACTGACGCCGATCACCAGGACTTACTTTACCACTCCAATGTCCGCTGGTTAAGTCTGGGGAAAGTATGTCAACGAGTGTGGGAGCTCAAACAGGAGATTATCTCATTTTTGGAGCTAATTGATAAAGCTGATGATTTTCCTGAGCTGAGTGACACAGATTGGCTTTGTGATTTAGCTTTTGCTGTGGACATACTGACACATATGAATGAGCTGAACGTTAAGCTACAAGGGAAAGACCAGTTTGTGCATGAAATGTACACAAACGTCACAGCCTTCAAAACCAAGCTTGCTTTATTCTCAAAACAAATGTCAAACAACTCATTCGCTCATTTCCCCACACTGGCTACATTGAAAGAGGCCCCTCGACATGTGAAAAAATACAGGAAATCACTGGACGACCTGCATAAAGAATTCTGCCGTCGGTTCTCTGATTTTGACAAAATTGACCAGTCACTTCAGCTGGTGTCATGTTCCTTCACATAAAACCCTGAAACGGCTCCACTGGAGTTGCAGTTGGAACTGATTGATCTCCAGTGAGACACTGTCTTAAAAGAGAAGTTCAACTCGCTTAAACTGAATGAGTTTTATGCTTCATTAAGTGCAGCCACATTTCCAAACATCCTGAAGATGGCACAGAGGATGTTGGTGTTGTTTGGCTCTACTTATGTGTGTGAACAGACTTTTAGTGTAATGAATACCAACAAAGCAGCAAACAGATCCCAGTTGAGTGATGAACACCTCAAATCTGTTCTGAGACTTGCCACAACAAAACTAACACCAGACTTCGATGCACTGGCAAAAAAGGGTGATCAACAACACTGTTCCCACTAAAAGTGTATGTCAGTTAACACTGTAATGGTTTTTTTTATTTTTTATTTTTTTTATTTATGTTTGATATGTGGTCGCCGCATGATGTTCAAATGTTACAGAAATGTGTTTTTGTTAATAATGCAGGTGTTGGGTAATTTATTTTTGTCAAAACAAAACACTTGCATTGATGAATGGAGCTGAATCAATAAATTCAGACTTCTTAACATTTTTTTTGTGTGTGTAATGTAGAGACTATTGCACAGTTCTTTCTTCATTCTGTGAATAATAAGGATTTGGTTGGTTTGATGTGGTTTTAAATAATAAACACAAACCTAAATGTTATTGTACTTAATCAAACACCACATTGTTATTAAATTGTATTAAAGTGATATAAACATAGAGCAGATTGTGTCTCTATGTTTTCTTAATTTTCAATTACAATGATGAAAATTATGTTGGAGGGTTATTTAGTGCAAATACTTTTTATTTAACTGAGCTGCTTTTACATATATATATTGTGTGGGTGTGTTTTATGAACTTTCAAGCCCCATCTGTGCCCATTGCCCCACAAAAAATAATCCAGACAAATAACACATGTTCAAATGTAATGAATGTTATGGCAATTTTTATATTCATCATAATATCGTCAAATGTGTGTTCATGTGTACAATTTGTCATGTTTTAATACATGATGACTCCATTACGCTTCGCACTTTTGAACAGCTGAATCATGTTAGATTAAACAGTACAGATCATATTGTACTCAGTGCAACACAGAGTCTCTGCTGAAGGCCATACACATGAACACACACACTATCAAGGATAGATAAGAGTGGCGCTCAATCTTCCTCATAATATACACGTCTTCATCATCCTCAAATGTTTCCACTGTTGGGCATCTGACTCCCTCCTTCTCCTCACCTCAGGGTGGAACCTTTTCTGTTATCTGTATAAAAGCTAAAGCTGTGAAACTGTTAGTTAGAGTGGGTCTTGCCTTTTTGCTCTGCCACGAGCCTTTTGCCTTTCATTCTTTCAGGATGGAAGCTTCTTTTTTACTCCTTTTTTATTTAATTTTATAATAAATCTTTTTTATAAAATCATCAATGCCTCGCCTGGACTCCATCATTCAACCAGAGCAATAAATCATGTCTCCAAATGAGGTCAACCGCAAATTTGCCGTGACAAATTGGCGATCACGAACAGGATCCATCTTCTACTCTGGGGGGCTTCTGCCGTGGACCAGCACCGGAGAGTGGACGCACTTAAAACCCCAAAGCCAGTGTTTTATGGCATGGGACTTCCGAGTCTGCCCCGCGGTGGTCTGCCCCTCGGACAGAGACTGGGCCACGAACCATCGGTTGATCCTCAAACACCAATTCGGACTATTAAGGTGTTATGGTGGAAAAAAGGAAGGTTACATTGTTTTGGCTTGTAACGACACCCTCTGCGTTGGTGAGTGAAGAAGACCAGACTCAAGAGTTGGTGAATTAATAAAAAATGATTTTATTCTAAACTAAATAAAAAGAGTACAAAGTGGGACAAAAATTGGTGATCGCCCGGCCAGGCGATCCGAGGACAGAGTAAGACACAATTCTAACTCATCACATATATATCCCCCCTCAGTCCCCCCTCCTTCCTCCCCCCGGGAGATAAAGACAGAGTGGAGGAGGAGAGTGAAGAGGGTGAAAAGAGACAGTTTCTCCTTGGGTCAAAACAGCCAGTCCTCTGGTATCTGCTGATTGTCATGGGAGTGGAGGTGTGTGCGTTTATGTGTTTGTGTGTGTGAATGGATGTGTATGGGGTGTGTATGTGTGACTATGTGAGTGTGTGTAGGCATGTGAGTGTGTACGCAGAGGGTGCCTATGTGTCTGACCTTGTGAGATTTCAGCATTGTTTTGTTTTCAGCACTGTAGCCAGGCTAACACAAAGTCAGAGCTCTATTGAGCCCATGATTCCTCTAGCCCTCAGCTGTGAGGACTTTATGACATTTTTTAACGATAAAATTCACAAGATTAGAGATAAAATTAGCCACTCCCTGCCTTCACCTGGGCCTGCTGTACCATTAAATGTAAATAGGCCTAACCTAAACTGTTTCACACATATAGGACTTCAGGAACTTAACTCTATTATTTCATCCTCCAAACCATCGACCTGCCTTTCAGATCCGATCCCAACTAAGCTGTTTAAAGAAGTTATTCCCCTAGTCTGCCCATCTTTGTTGGAGACAATAAATATATCCCTATCAATAGGCTACGTGCCACAGTCCTTTAAAGTAGCTGTAATCAAACCCCTTCTCAAAAAACCTACTCTTGATTCCAGCACTTTAGCAAACTACAGGCCTATATCTAATCTTCCTTTTATTTCAAAGATTCTTGAGAAAGTTGTGGCAGCTCAGCTCTGTGAATTTCTTCAAAACAACAGCCTGTTCGAGGACTTCCAGTCAGGCTTTAGAGCTCAACACAGCACAGAGACTGCTTTAGTTAAAGTAACTAATGATCTACTCTGGGCTTCAGATGAAGGACGACTCTCAGTGCTGGTTTTATTAGATCTTAGTGCAGCTTTTGACACTATAGATCACTATATTCTACTAGAGAGATTAGAGAAATTACTTGGAATCACAGGGACTGCCCTAAACTGGTTTAAGTCCTACCTATCTGATAGGTACCAGTTTGTACACGTGAATAATAAGTCTTCTGTGTACACTAAAGTAAGCTACGGGGTTCCTCAGGGCTCTGTGCTAGGTCCAATCCTCTTCTGTATCTATATGATCCCCCTTGGTAATGTTATGAGAAAATACTCTGTTAACTTCCACTGCTATGCTGATGATACCCAACTGTATGTATCAATGAAGCCAGGTGAGACAAATCAGCTATCTAAACTTGAGGCCTGTCTAAAGGACATTAGGGCCTGGATGGACCAAAATTTTCTTCTTCTCAACTCAGACAAGACTGAGGTCATTGTACTGGGCCCGCGACACCTTAGAGAAACCTATGCTAGCCTAACTGCCCTAGATGGCATTACTCTGGCACAAAGCACAACTGTTAGAAACCTTGGGGTTCTATTTGATCAGGATTTATCCTTCAACTCTCACATAAAACAAACTTCAAGAACTGCCTTCTTTCATCTCCGTAACATTGCTAAAATCAGATCTATCCTGTCTCAGGGCGACGCCGAAAAACTAGTCCATGCTTTTGTTACCTCTAGACTGGATTATTGTAACTCTCTCTTAGCAGGCTGCCCGAGCAAGTCGCTTAAGACACTTCAGCTGGTTCAAAATGCTGCAGCACGTGTACTGACTAAAACTAGGAGAAGAGATCACATTACTCCTGTATTAGCCTCTCTGCATTGGCTTCCCATAAAATATAGAATAGAATTCAAGATTCTTCTTCTCACTTATAAAGCCCTAAATGGACAGGCACCAGTCTATCTCAAGGAGCTTGTAGTGCCATACAATCCCCCCAGAACACTACGCTCTCAAAATGCTGGACTACTCGTTGTTCCATTCATCTCTAAAAGTAGTATAGGAGGAAGAGCTTTCAGTTATCAGGCCCCACTTCTCTGGAACCATCTACCAACCACGGTTCGGGGGGCAGACACCCTCTCTACCTTTAAGGTTAGGCTCAAAACATTCCTCTTTGATAAAGCTTTTAGTTAGGAACCAGCTCATAGCTCATAGTTAAGATGCAATAGGCATAGACTGCCGGGGGGGGGGGGTCTGGCATGCTCGGTTGGAGAGAGGTTGGAGAGGGCGTTAAGAGAGAGGTCATTTAGGTTAGAGAGGGACCGGAGAGGGTCCCATTCCTCTTTCAAACACTCCCTCTATGTCTGCTTCTTCCCTTGTGTGTTTGCTCCTGTACTCCTTCTGGTTTTTGTCTTGCAGGTCCATGGGATCCTCAGTGTGGAGTTACAGAGACTCAGCGGCTCTGTCTCCACCCTTTTCTCTGCACACACCCAACACAGCATAACGTGGATGGCTGTTCATCATAGGAATGGGATCCACACAAGGTTCCTGCTGCTTAACAGAAGGTTTTCCTTGCCGCCATGATGAATTCATGTTGGGTGTGGGATACATATGTATGTGTATATACGTATATATGCATATGTGTGTATCCATAAAATGAAGAGTCCATCCTTAAGACTGCTCTACTGTAAAGTGCCTTGAGATACCATTGGTTATGATTTGGCGCTATACAAATAAAGATTGATTGATTGATTGATTTTGGGAAGACATCATGTGCTTTTGAAGAGGTGGCCTGACCCAGAGCTAGAAACAAAGTTGAAGACATGAGAATAACACAATGGAAAGTTACAACCCAAGGCTTAAGGATTAAGATATATGAGTAAATATATTATTAAGCATAACTAATAATTTTGCCTTAACAATCCACCCTTTTTGGACAAAGTCCAACACACAAAAAAAGCAAAATTAGTTAGTAAGTTGTTTAACCTTAGCAAAGCACAGCCCAAAACACACAAAACTTTAATAAAAAATTAGTGTAATTGTAGCGCAACCTCGTGGTCCGTAGGACAAATGATATTGACACCGTCATAACACAATGAATATAAGCAGTATTTTTTTCAGGGGACATAGGCATCCCCAAAGTTGGAGCAAGGAAAAAGGAGGAAAAGGCAAAGAACCCTATAAACACATAATGAATATTACGTGAGACAAGGCCATCTGCACAATAAAATCAAATATCCTTAGCAACTAAAATCATTGGCAATCACGGCAATGAATATTGAATATATGTCACTAATAGCGAAAATACACATGACAAAAACAATGTCAGTCAGCATAGCATAGCACAACAAATAAAACAACATGTGTAGGTGGCATCACTGAGCAGAGTCATCATCAGAATCAGCAAAAACATGCATCATAAACACCTCAGGCTGGACCTCCATCTCTGGAACGGTTATGCGGACGTGTCGGCTTGGGAAAGCGCTCTGCACTAAACCCTCTACCATACGACGCAAGATTGGGATACCGCAACAGAGAAGAAGAAGAACTGACACCAGTGTAATAGCGATCTTAACCAAGAGAGGGCGCCAGCCCGCAAGCAGAGTGGAAAACCAATCCGGCCCACCCAAGCTATCTTTATTCATAGCCTGGAAATGTTTTTGACTGCCTCTGCTATGATCTGACCGTCTGCGGTGTTGTCCGGGATGAAGCTGCAACAAGATGCACCTACCATTGCGCAAACGCCTCCTTTGGCCGCGGTCTGTAGGTCTAGGACCATTCTATTTTGCAGGACCATTAAACGTATATTCGTGATCTCCCCCGAGAGGCCAGTAAGGGCCAAAAATGACGCGTTAACGAAGGACTTAAACCTGTAGTCTAAGGTTTCGACGCGCAGCAGTGTTTTGCCCACACCCGCCCAGGGAAACAGCGAATAAGTAACTTTCTGGCCTGTCGTCCACAGTTTATGTTCGGGGGGAACGTCTGTGCCCCAGATTGCGTCGTGTGGATCAAAACCCAAAGGAGTGTGTGATTCGCGTTTACGTCGTGACGAAAGGGGAATAGTTGAGCCTACGTATGTGTGATCAGTCACATGCACGGGTGCACACACACCATCCCAGTTGGGGGAAAGGTGTGTATACAGTCTGTAACCGCATAGCCAAAACCCATTTGCTAAATTGAACGTGCCATTAGTCCCGGGTGTGTGAACGTGGGCACATGTGTGCTAATTATGTGCTGTGTCGCATTCAGGACCCATGGTATGATTGCAATTGTGACCGGGAATCTGGTCTAGTTTGCGAGTTCCGTTTCTGGCGAAACAGAAGGGAAAAAGTGTGGATCGCGTGTAACCTACATACATAGCGGAAGATGTGTCATCGCGTAGTATAGTCAGTTTTTTTACTGGCTGTTTAGAACAACGGTTGGGGTCCCCCATGCCGAAGTTAGAGTAAGACAAATAACAAAAGGAGTCGGAAGCATCCATTGGTATCGCGGTTAAGCGGTGGTGTGTTGATGACACAGGCATGTAAGAACAAACATAACAGTTGGATAGGCCCCTACTTTTAGGTTGATAGTGCGCGTATCGGTACCAGGTGTTCGTGAAAAACGGATGAGTAACATTGGTCGCAGCTAAAGTGTCGTGCAGGACGATGTCGTTTATCCAACGTTTATTTCTGCTAGCATTAG
The DNA here is from genome assembly GCF_900634775.1 of Gouania willdenowi. Classification (NCBI taxonomy): domain Eukaryota; kingdom Metazoa; phylum Chordata; class Actinopteri; order Blenniiformes; family Gobiesocidae; genus Gouania; species Gouania willdenowi. The sequence continues at coordinate 4,988,226 of NC_041051.1, read as the reverse complement.
TAACCCTGTAAAAAGAAACATTCACATTAGGAACAACACTTGCATTCATTGGTTCAAGCCCAGTGTCCTCGATTGCTCCCTTGGAGGCCAGGAGCCAGAGAAGTACTGGAATTGCGGACAGGACCATCGCGCCAATCGATGGCCAGAACACGAGTGACATGAAATGACAGAATGGTGGCATGATTTCAGCCTGCTCCTGGGGCATAAACAGAAGGGCTCGTGACCTCTTCAATCACAGCGAGAAAGGCTTGTGACCTCTTTACTCCCACGATGTCCTCAACAGACCATATGCCCCGTAAGAAAGGTCAGCTTGTGACCCCCCGAGGTCTTTTCCCTTTGCCTCGTAAGAAAGGTCAGCTGGTGACCCCCCCGAGGTCTTTTCCTTTGCCCTTTCATTTGCAACTTTCAAAGCAAACGAAAGCTCATCAAAACACTGCTCCCGATCCAGAAGAGAGGAAACGCTCCTTACTGCGGTTCCTCGATCAGTGGTGATGTTGGTACTTCCTCCGTTGGACCAGTCGCCTCAAGATCAGGGTCGGCTGGTGTTGGCACCTTCCTGCAGTGTGATGCGTGGCTCGCTCTGTGACCTTCACAGCCGTGTGTGTCGTCAGTTGAACCAGAAAAGGGCCGATCCACCTTCGGTCGGTCCACCTTTTCCGTCTCGCGTTGTGCACGATCACAAAGTCACCTGGAAGAATGTCATGGAGGTTCTCGGTGGTAGTCAGTGGGAGGGCCGCTCGTACTCTGGACCTGTTGAGAGTAAGAATCGTGGAGAGTTGTGCACAGTATTTTATCAAACTGTCGTTCTGGAGAGCTGTCTCAGCCCAGGACGAAACAGAGGGGGATAGACCCACATTGGGTGGGCGACCAAAAAGGATTTTGAAGGGTGAAAGTTTAGACTTTGGATGAACCTGTTGTCTCATCTGAAGGAGGACAAGCGGTAAAGCTTTGATCCAGTTCAGCCCTGTCTGATCCATGCACTTGTTCAACCTGTTTTTCAGAGTACCGTTAACTCTTTCTACGGCCCCAGCGGACTCAGGGTGATAGCTGCAGTGTTTTCTAAGATCCATGTCTAATCTTAGTCCTAACTCTGTTATCACTTGCCTGGCAAAATGTGTGCCGTTATCAGAAGAGATTTTGTATGGAATGCCCCACCTAGGAATGATGTCAGTTAGCAGTGCTTTGGCTACTGCTGTGGCTGTCTGGTGTTTGGTTGGAAAGGCCTCTACCTATTTAGAGAACATGTCTATGATGATCAGACAGTGCTTCTTTCCCTCACATGGTGTTAGCTCAACAAAATCCATCTGTCAGTGATGAAAAGGCATGGATGGCTGAGGATGGGCTGTCTGGCTAGTCAATGGTTTCTTTCTGCCTGGGTTATTTTTAGCACAGATCATACATTTCTGACAAAACTCAGCTGCAAAGGAAGAAAATCCCTTTGTGTACCACACTGTCTGAACAGCAGATACCATACCACCCTTTGACACGTGGGCTTGACCGTGTGTCAATTTAGCATAAGCAGGGAAAAGAGCAGTCGGTAGGCAAGGTTTTGAATCGGGGCCATACCAAACCCCACTCACCTGGTGACAGTCTGAGGCCTGCCATTTGTGGCGGTCGGCTGGAGTGACAAAGGTGGAGAGTTCAGACAGAGGCGACCGGTTGAGGAGTGGAGAGAAAGGAAGAAGAGGGAGGAACACATGTGCGGGCCGCAGACTTGGCCGCCGCATCAGCGCGTGCATTACCACGAGAGATGTTGTCAGTAGCAGAGGAGTGAGCTGCACATTTGCAAACAGCAACAGAGGAAGGTAGCTGAATAGCATCAAGAAGAGCAGACACAAGGGTGGAGGGAAGGATAGGAGAGCCATCAGATTTGAGAAACCCACGTTGTTTCCAGAGCGCCCCAAAGTCATACACTACCCCAAAAGCATAGCAAGAGTCGGTGTAGTTTGTAGCGGACCTACCGGAGGCCAGGCGACAAGCCTCGGTGAGGGCACAGAGTTCGGCGGCCTGGGCGGAGTAGTGAGAAGGGAGCGAGGAAGAGGAAACAGTGGCTGAGTCAGAAACAACAGCAAAGCCCACTTTGTTAGTCCCGGTGTCAGGGTCTCGGGATGCAGAGCCATCCATGTAGAAAATGAAGTCAGAGTTAGTGAGAGGGACAGAGGAGAGGTCAGGGCGAGGAACCAGGACCTGAGAGAGAGCAGCAATGCAAGAGTGAGGCTCGCCATCCTCAGGTAGAGGTAGGAGAGTAGCAGGGTTCAGAGTCGAACAACGGCGGACATGCACATCAGGAAGACCGAACAGGGTAGTGTGGTACTTGAGCCAGTGGGCCGCTGAGATGTGTGAAGTCTGCATATCCCTCAGAATGGAGGTGACACAGTGCGGCACATAGAGATGCAGGGGAGCATAGCCAGTGATTTCACGAACCGAGGACACAGCAGCCTCACAAGCGGCGACTGAGCGCAGACAGGGCGGAAAGGCTCTCGCAACCGGGTCAAGTTTTCTTTGAGAAGTAGCCACAAGGTTTCAGCTTGTCCCCGTGCAGCTGGCACAGGACGGAGGTCATGCAACCATCCTTTTCATCCACAAACAGTGTGAAAGGGCGTTGGAGATCAGGGATGCCCAGCGTAGGGGATGTCTGGAGAACCGTTTTTAAGCCCTCAAAAGCACGGAGGGCTTCAGGGGTCCAGACCAGGGCCTTAGGGGGTGAGTTTTTCACCACTGCCCTCAAATGACATTTGTAGCTTGAAAAGTCAGGGATGAAGTTTCTGCAGAATGAGCACATGCCCAAAAAGGACAACATTTGCTTTTTGGTCAAAGGTCTTGGGAGAGCGACGATGGAAGCCACTCTTTTGCTGGACAAGGTTTTCCCGTCACGTGAAATGGAGTGACCAATGAATTGGACTTTGCCACCGTGATGTGAGGAAAGGAGTCGGGTACGTCAAACAGAGGTAGTTGATCTTCAGTCAGCTGTTCAGCAATAGCAGCGTGTTGAAAGTCAAAGTAGAGAAAGTCGGTGGTTAAGGTGTCGTTTATACGGGTGTTCCCGTAAAAGTCCTCAGCAAAGGGATGGTCTGGGTGATGTGAGACATGCACTGTGCAGTGGCTGTACTCAGGTTTCTTAAATGTGAGGTGCTTAGGCACATGTTGTGCGGCCCAAAATTTAAGCTTGCATGCATCATCAAAACTAACCCACCAGTTGTGTGCCAGCAGACTCTTCTACAGAGTCTAAGAGTCTGAGGAACATTTGGGCTGTGGTTAAAGGTCGTGAGATCTCGATGCCGGCATCGGTGCAGGTGAGAACTGCCTTAAGTTTAAGAAGCAGGTCTCTGCCCAGTAGGTTCACTGGGCAGTCGTTTGAAACCACAAATTGATGGGAAAAGTGTGTGTTTCCTGCTGGCCAAATACAATAAGCAGGTGTGGATACGGGTTCACGAGAAGTAGCGCCATTAGCACAAATTGAATAAACGAAAAATGGGACAAGCTGTAGACGGCAGCGTTCGTAAAGTTTAATCACCGAGTTTGTAGCGCCAGTGTTGATCAAAAACTGAATTGGAGTACCGTTAACAATGATTGTGGTTACCGGTAACCTTTCGTAGGCGTCGGCCTTCATGAACAGACACGATGTTGGCCCATCAAGGGAGGCCTCAGAGTCAAAAAACAACCTTTCACGGAACAAATCGCTTTGGAGGGCTCTTTGAACTTGCACCTCTTCAGCTAGGTCTGGAAAAAGCCTAAATAACTGATCCTCTGTGTGAAAATCCGGGTGTTGCAACGCGTGTGTCTTTGTGTTAATCAGTTCTATGGAATGTGTGTCTGGGGCTAAAATGGATGATGTGTCCGGTGTATTGTTAGTCGGAGGAGTAAGTGTTGTATCCTTCGGTTGGACGCTCACGGCTCCTCCCAAACCCGCGTCCGCCAGTCAGTCTGCCTGTTGGTCGTTCTCCCTGGGAGGACGACCTTCAGCTCTCCGTCTGGCAGGGAATCTTTTTTTGTTATTGCGTTTGGGCTTTCTCCGGAGTTCTCTGTAGGGACGTGTTTGACCAGTGGTCCAGTGCGCCGCAGTTGAAGCACTCATCTCTCCGTCTTTGGATTATGCCACGGTCATCACATCGTTGAGTGTGGTCCTGGTGCTGTCGAAACAGCGTGAGGGCAGGGAAGGCATTTGTCAGCATCAGTCCATCATTGTCTTGTTTTGCTTTGTTTTCAAGGTCTTCAGCATGTAAGGCGTATTTCAGAATGCCAGTCCAACGGTTCTTTTGCCATCCACCAATCAATGTTGTTTCGACTGTGGAGCGGAGAGAGGGGCGGAGCCCCGATACGAGGAAGCTTTTAGTTAGAGCCTCGTAGGATGATTCGTCGGGTGCGTTGTAGCCTTGTGGCGGCTTGACGTGGCCGCTGAAGGTGTCGACACAGGCTGTCAGCCTGCGACTGTAGTCGTCAACGCGCTCAGTAGGTGACCGTGCAGGCCTGAATTTGGCTCATGTCCACGCGGACGCTGAAAGTCTAAGCGAGGAGCGAGGCGCTGGCTTGGACGTGTTTTTCCCACTCTCCATTGGGGTTCCAGCCCAGAACTGTCTGACGCAGCCCATCATTTTGGGGTGCTTCGATGAAGGTCTGAATGCGGGCATATTCAGTTGAATTCAGCAGAGTTTTGAGAAGTCTGTTTATTTCTGACCCAGTTGGTCGCCAAACTTTACCGAATGCGATGAGAGCATCCCCAAATGGCCCTCCTCCATTCGAGATGGGTGGAAACTCATCCTTTGCTGCTGTAAGCATTTCAGGCAGCATGTGTCTGTAAACCAAAACATTGTCAGTTGCACCTGGATATTCAATCATTGGAAGGCGGAAGTTCTGGATTGGCGAGTCAGAGGTGGAGTCCGCCAGGGTCCGTGATCGTGTCAGCGGTCCACAGTGGCAATCGTGGTTGATGGTGGGCGTACTTTGCGTTGAAGAATCGGTTGTAGACTGAGGCTCTTCTGGAGGTTGATCATGTGGACATACATGTGGGGCCCGACGGGCCAAATGTGCTGCGCCAGCGTCATCATCATGCAAGGTAGGCTTGTAGGATGGTGGCTTAAATTGAATAGTCGGCAAAGTGTATGAAATTGGAGGAAAAGCAGTAGATGAAGTCTCTGTGGCTCCATTGTGTGTCATAGTTTGGCTGGGGATTGTAGCTGTAGCCTGTGGGTAAATGTATGGTGGAGCGCTGGCTCCATCAGCTGGATGACCACTAGCATTACACTGTGAATTTGGTAGGGGCAGGCGGTGGGGCGGTGGAGGGTGGAGCCGTGACGTCCGGATACAGTGGAGCAGGGGGTGTGGTTTGAGTGTGTGTGCTCTGAGGAGAAAGGAAAGGATTTTTGCTTATGTGCAGAAATGTATCAGTGTTATTTTTCTCCTGTTTTGTCATTATAACAGCTTCTTTTTTATCCCTAGCTGCCCTGTGTGCACCTTCTTTCTGCCAAATGTGTAAACAGCGTTCATGTGCCATCATTTCTTTCATATAATTGCTTTTAACCTTTGTTTTGCATAAAAGCTGTTGTTTGTGTTCAGACAGAGCGTCTTTCAGCTGCATGAGCTGACGTTCACTCAGGCTTCCGCGAGCGGGGAAGCTAAAACACTCCACCCAAACCTGCAGCTTATCACAGCAGCTTTCACCATACTTTTTCTTCATCTGATCTATGAGGGGCGCGCTCCAGTTCACCTCCGTCTTAGCGGAGTTTACACTTAGATTATTGCCCATAGTAGTACTGACAGTCTGCTAGCTGCTGATCAGGCAGAAATGGCACGGCCGTGCACTAACAAACTCAACTCTCTTAACTGCTGCAAATATCTGAAGCAGCCGGAGAACCTCTCAACCAGGGAGAATTATACCCTCGACCACTAGTAACTCCGGAGATTTAAGAAAACCTCCGAATAAGCAGGAGAACCTCTCAACCTTTGCCTTTATGAAAATATAAAGCTGGGAGAATTATACCCTCAACCACTAGTAACTCCGGAGATTTAAGAAAACCTCCGAATAAGCAAGAGAACCTCTCAACCTTTGCCTTTATGAAAATATAAAGCTGGGAGAATTATACCCTCAACCACTAGTAACTCCGGAGATTTAAGAAAACCTCCGAATAAGCAGGAGAACCTCTCAACCTTTGCCTTTATGAAAATATAAAGCTGGGAGAATTATACCCTCAACCACTAGTAACTCCGGAGATTTAAGAAAACCTCCGAATAAGCAGGAGAACCTCTCAACCTTTGCCTTTATGAAAATATAAAGCTGGGAGAATTATACCCTCAACCACTAGTAACTCCGGAGATTTAAGAAAACCTCTGAATAAGCAGGAGAACCTCTCAACCTTTGCCTTTATGAAAATATAAAGCTGGGAGAACCAACGCAGAACTGTCAGGACTTCTGGGCACCCCCAATATTATTCAACTTTAACTGGACCGGAGCCAGCCTCTAATCACGCACCACAGCAGAGGTGTCAAATGAAAGGAAAGAACAGGAACAAAAAGAAGCAGGGAGGCTTTGTATATAAAAACCCGTATCTCACCTTTGTTTTAGCCGAATTGTTTGAGGTTCACCGTGGTCCGTTTTTGTCCCGTACCAGCCGTGCGACGGTCCGATGCGAGCCTCCACGGAGGTGTCCTGCACATTAAACACTGGCTTAGGACTATTGACGCGTCCGTCACCGTCGAGACAGGGTCACGCAGACCGCACGCACGGCCGGACAGGGATCCTTGTTCGTTGACGCCAATTGTTACGGTGGAAAAAAGGAAGGTTACCTTGTTTTGACTTGTAACGACCCTCTGCGTTGGTGAGTGAAGAAGACCAGACTGAAGAGTTGGTGAATTAATAAAAAATGATTTTAGTCTAAACTAAATAAAAAGAGTACAAAGTGGGACAAAAATTGGTGATCGCCCGGCCAATCCGAGGACAGAGTGAGACACAATTCTAACTCATCACGTATATATCCCCCCTCAGTCCCCCCTCCCTCCTCCCCCCGGGAGATAAAGACAGAGTGGAGGAGGAGAGTGAAGAGGGTGAAAAGAGACAGTTTCTCCTTGGGTCAAAACAGCCAGTCCTCTGGTATCTGCTGATTGTCATGGGAGTGGAGGTGTGTGCGTTTTTGTGTTTGTGTGTGTGAATGGATGTGTATGGGGTGTGTATGTGTGACTATGTGAGTGTGTGTAGGCATGTGAGTGTGTATGCAGAGGGTGCCTATGTGTCTGACCTTGTGAGATTTCAGCATTGTTTTGGGAAGACATCATGTGCTTTTGAAGAGGTGGCCTGACCCAGACATGAAGCAAAGTTGAAGACATGAGAATAACACAATGGAAAGTTACAACCCAAGGCTTAAGGATTAAGATATATGAGTAAATATATTATTAAGCATAACTAATAATTTTGCCTTAACAAAGGTAAAGCTGCCTTTTTATATATTTATATATATATATATAAATTTTCATTTACATATATATATTCGCTCTGTGTTGATAGACAGGCAACCAGTCGAGCACTGTATTGAATTTCATCATTCTGGAGGTTCTCTCCTCCTTCAGCTGTTCTGTGTTTTGACGCAGTGAAAGGACTGCCATGAGAGAGGGTCAAATGGTTGAAGTTCTTTGCTTTTTAATATTATAAGTTCCCCATATTTTTCTTCGGGCTCGGATATTTTTGTTCAGGCATCAAGTACGGCTGGTCATTATTTACTTTGGTTTTGTTCAGGCACCTCCACGGACAGCCTGTGAGGTCCTGACCATAGGATAGACAGGCGACCAAAGTTTCCAAAACACCCCGGTGCCTTGTACTGAGTTCACCTCTGTACCGATATCAAAATAGATTAAAACCCCAACCCTAACCTAAAGTGTAGCGAAGACTACAGGGAGTAAAACACTGATAATGGGAATCAAACAGATGAACAATCCAATAAACAAATAATATATGCATCCGCATATACAATCTTGGTATGATGTGAACTCAGATCATGCTTTCGGTGAGTTTTACTTTTTTATCTTTGTTTTTATTTTGTTTAAACGTGTGAATGGAATCAGATTTCTCCCTTTGGTTGTTTGGCTTTAATGTTTTCATTTTGGACGAGAGTCAGCTGCTGCGTTTTCTGTGTGCTTTGGGTTTTTTTTTTCTCAGCTGAACGTGCGGACGTGTGGCACGGGGAGGCACACACACACACACACACACACACAGAGAGAGCCCCACACACACACAGAGAGAGAGAGGGAGGCACACCCACACACACACACACACACACACACACAGAGAGAGAGAGGGAGGCACACCCACACACACACACACACAGAGAGAGAGAGAGGTAGTGCTCCTCATTGGCCAGCTTAGTGAAAGGTCACATGATTAAGACACTACATACTTGATTCCCAAAACTAACAGCGTTAGTGACACAACATTGTGGTTTCTCACCTTTCCCTCTGCCTACAGAATAGTGCTAAGCCATTACAACACAGACACTATTTTTATTTTTTATTTTAAATTTCATTTGATTTCATGTTTGATATATCTGGGGTCCACTCTAAAATGACTATGAGCAACACACACTCAAACACACACACAGATGAATACAGTATTTCATTTTATTTTATTTTAATGTTACTGTTATCATCATTATCATTTTTTTATTATTTTATTGTTAGTTTCTGTTGGCTTTGCGGTTGTCCCTGAAGAAATGATATCTTCAATGAAAGCTCTTAATGAATGAAATCACCTCCAACTCTTATGCTAATGAAATGTCAACATCATTCAAAGGACCAAGCTTCAGAAGGAAATCGACTATCAGAGGACTCAACTCTCCCATTCAGCAAAGCAATGCTGCAACGAAATAACTCGCTCAGTCCCAAGTCAACTCTTCATCGTTTATGGAATGGGCCGCATGCCAATGCTGGGATTAACACATCCTGCCCCATCATCAAAGACTGAGAACCTGTGGGCGTCGGAGTTGGTTGGACACTCCCCCACCAATGAGTTGCGGGTTAAACGCCACGATTACTGCCTGAATGATGGGCAGCAACTGCAGACTGATCACACGTCTGCTGGAACATCTTCACCAAAAAAGACACTGTTTCAAAAGCCACGAGGATACCAAGCCATAAGAAGTTCACCACAGCCTTTGGTGGTAGTGCTATATCACTTTAGCCTTGAACTTTGGCATGGGCGGGGACAACTAGCAAATAGCCAACAAGCTTCTCCTTCGATAGGACAATACTAACCCCTCTATTTTCTGACTGTACGCTAGATTATTTTGTTTTCATTTATTCTCTCACACGCTTTGAGATACACTTAAAAGAAGGTGCTCTAAGCAGACAGACCAGACATACAGTCACACACTCACGTTCATAACTATGAGCTGAAACACAGGACCACCATAACTTCACACAGAACCCTTCTGTTTGCCACATGAGACCATGTGTGCCCATCATTTATCTTTGCTTTTATTCATTATGTTGCTCATTTATTTACACTGCTTTTGCCTTTATTAAAAAAAAACAAACAAATGGGAGGAAAATAGTGTTACTAATGGGTTTGTTTTTGTTTGCTTTTCTTTCCTTTTATTTTCTCGTTGAGGGGAGACCCCCACAATGCAAGATATGGTTACATCCGTTGAAGAAAGAGCCCTCTGTTGCCTCAGCTTTTGGAGCTGAAGTTTTTATTTTTTTATTCTTTTATTGGCCATGATTTTTTTTGAGCTCACACGTTTTTTTTTCTCCTTTGTTATTTCTGAACGATTCTTCTTTTACTCTTTTGTTTTTACTCAATTTCAGGAAAATTGAGACGGAGATTGAGGACTGCAACCTCAACCAAGTTTACATTTTGACATTTTTGACCGATACCCTCTTAAACAATCTGTACCTTACCCTTTTGAAGCTTCTTGCGACAGACAGCCTAGTTCAACATTCATCGTTTTCATTTTGCGCGCCGCCTCCTTACCGCGTCGGACTGTCTTGCCGGCCCGAAGCCACTTGACAGCAGGGGGAGTACCAAATTTTTCCTGAGAAAACTGTCCCATTAGTTGCTATGAGTACTTAGGCAATTATTCTTCAAACAAGAAGTCCTGGTTTAATGTGCAGAAAAAGGATAAACCTTGCTAGGGGAAGCGCTCTTTGGGGGGTCTTTCTTTTCTGATAGGCGGAACAATTCCTGGGGAATGCTTCTCTCTCCTGGACACCATCCTTGACTCGCTGAACATGCGTCATACTGTCTTGCCAGGGGATGGCGGCCCACCTGATTTGATACATGCTTGGTAACCGAATATCATTTTGAACAAATTTCCCAGTCTATGTTCCCTTAGGGTGAGGGTTGTTAGAGGCTGGCTCCGGTCCAGTTAAAGTTGAATAATATTAGAGGTGCCCAAAAGTCCTGGCAGTTGTGCAAAGTTTTCCCCCGGTTGCAGACCGAGGTTGAGTTAAATTCCCAAGCTCTTAATTTTCAAGAGTGGTGGTTGAGGTTCCTGCTGATTCAGAGGTTTTTCTTAAATTTCTGGAATTAATGGTGGTTGAGTTAAATTCCCAAGCTCTTAATTTTCAAGAGTGGTGGTTGAGGTTCCTGCTGATTCAGAGGTTTTTCTTAAATTTCTGGAAACTAACAGCGGTCGAGTTTTCCCCCGGTTGCAGACCGGGGTTGAGTTTGGTTATTAGTGCACGGCCGTGCCATTCCTGCCTGATCAGCAGATAGCAGACTGTCAGTACTACCATGGGCAATAATCTAAGTGTAGACTCCGCCAAGGCGGAAGTTAAAAGGAGCGTACCTCTTATTAATCAGATGATACCAGTAAAAAGCAATTAATTAACGTTAAATGGTTGCCAAGCATGGGCGGACAATAAGAGCTCATTGACCCCGAGAGAGGAGGTGGACTGGCTATCGCCGCTGGTGGGTTAGATGAGGCCTATATTCTACTTAGACACTATGCAGCGAAACCTTGTGAATGCATGGACGTGAAAATTGAGGCATGAACGTGTGCGGTGCGTGAATGACTGAATGATGACAAGTTACGTATGCCTGAGAGAACCGCGTTGTGAGTGCGAATGTGCCGTGGACGTGTCATTGAGTGATTGACCGATGAATGGCTGTTTGACTACACATGTTCCTCTGTTTCACCTTCCTTTCCTCCTGGGTTTTGATGCGCTAGATCTTCTCCCTGTTTTTGCCAATCATGTAGTGGGGTGTTCAGATCTCACTGCTGCTTGTTAATAGAATTATGGTTTTAGGCCTTGGGCCTTCTAAAAAGTTTACCAGGTTTTAAAGGTTATTTTTCTGGGTGTTTAAAAACACCAAACGACATTTTTAATACATAATACCACTTTCAGTGGAATGACTGGCTTTGACCTTGACTGACCTTACTGTTCATGTTCAGTGTCCATGTTTTTGTTGTTGTATGTGTATACTCGTTGTTGTGTACACTTGTCTATGTCTTTGTCTTAGTTGTTGTTATTGTGTTGTTTTTTTTTTCAATATACAGGTCGCTGGCTGGATACTCAAAGGAGACGAATCAAATCCAACTAAAGAAAAGGGATATTTTAAATTATTCATTTAAGTCTTAATGTTTTCCTCTCTTTCTGTTTCTGAGTGTTTCCGAACAGAAAATGCCACCGCCTTTTCAACTCCGATCCTGCCTCCTTCAGCCGTCATGCCTGGTCACTGCTTCTTATGATGAAGGATGAGAATTAAAGGAAAGTATTGTCCATAAATATAACTGGGAAGCAAAGGGGAAATAGATTGAAATAGACACATGACAGTATGACATATTGTGGATGTTCTAACATAATATCTATTCCAGAGACTACAGAGACTTCCAATCCAACTGCGAAAGTGGGGACAGATCTTCAAATTTCCAAAGGGAGCGTACAGTTGACCCTGGCTTTGACCTTTATGGCTGAGGAGGAGGAGGTCGAGGAGGCTGGAGGGCACAAAAGCAGGCGGACACAAGAGAGAGGAAAACGAAGACACATCCAAAATGATCAGATAAGTGATTTTCCAATGATATTTATCATATGGTTTTAAGAATCCAAATGCATTCTTATGTAAAAAAAAAAAAAAAGGGAAGGGAGAGGTCCAACGTCCCTCTGATTTTTTATTTATATTTTATCATGGGAAAATAATATACCTCAAAACCCTCCAATCATTTTCTTCTTGTTCCACCAGCACTTAGCGTGCAAGACCATAAAACCCCTTCACTGGGTTTAGACACTTTTAAGAGTAAAATTAGTGTTCTCAACATTGGGTTGGTGGCCCAATCTGGGTTGCCTGAGATTTAAAAAGGGTCCTCCTGAAATTCTTGATAATTGATTGATATGAGATAGTTTAATGTTAAGTAACTTCCAAGCATTTAAGGAAGCTCTCCAAACCGTGCTATGGCTCGTCACTCCTACGAATGGGATAAATACAGAGAGCAAAAGACAATATGATTGTTTGACTCAACTTAACTTTAATTCTGTCTAACCTTGAAGGGCCAATAATCTTGCTTAACTCTGGTTCAGACACACAATAGGAGACACGTTTGCCACCAATTCACCTTCAAAATTAAGTAAATTACATCTCAAATAATAATTATGAGGGAAAATAATGAAATAAATGAACTGACAAATTCAGCTCTATAAAACAATTAGGTTATTTTATTAGGTGTGGAGTGTTAACATTATTCACAATAAATAAAGGATAGAATAAGATTTCTCCTTCATAAATAAGAGATAGCAAAGAAAAATAAAACAAACAATTTAAATAAATTAATAACATTATTTATTTATTTGGTTAAACTTATTTAGCTTTCTCACATCTCCATGTCTCCCAATTGTATGTATTCATCTTGAGAAGACATGTAGTCACACTCCACACTTCTCCGTCTGACTTGCATGTCCTTGTAAACAGTGGTTCTCAAATTGTTGCTTCTCACCAGGTATCAGCGTACCACTGGTAGTAGACGTACCACAGTTTGAGAATCACTGCAACTCCAGCTATGCTTCTCCTTGCTCCAGGAAAGGAGAATCGAATTAATACTTCCTGCTTTTCTTTCAGCCTCATATTTTCCCACTCACGTGTGAATGGGCTACAGATAACATTGAGCTAGCATGGCTAAAAGCTCACTAACCCACACCTAACCATTGTGTGATTGTGCAGCAGCACCTTTTAGGATCTGAAAAGCTCTCAGATCCTGACTTCTGACCTGTCTATGCCTTCCTGGAAGCTATAACTGGCACCAGAGCTACACTAACTATTCATTTAGTTAGTTAACTAACCCTAACACCCCTACTCTTTAAACTTTTTATTTTATTTTATTTTATTTTATTTTTGTTTTGTTTTGTTTTTTTTCCCCCCACCTCTTTTCTTCTGTTCAGGTACCAACCGATCCCAAGAGAGGTTGCCAGGTGTGTGGAGACTACCCTTCCTCAGACAACAACCGATCATCTACACGCCGACCGGAAATGAACGACCGAAGGTGGACCGACACTTTCCGAATTCAGCTAACGACCCACACGGCAGTGAAGGTTGCGGAGCGGGCGACATGGATCCAAGCAGATGATTGCCGACACCAGCTGATGCTGAGACGGAGGCTGACCGAACAACGAAGGGGGAACCGACAAGGCCACTCAGTTGAGGAGGCGTAATAACAACTACACCGTCTAAGCTGGCTTCTCAGGTGCGGTGCACAAAGAAGCGTTCCTTTGCCTTGTGGGATCACAGGAGCTGATTTTCTTTTTCACGAGACACACACTGTTGAAAAAAACGCTCCAGAACCCCGCCGACGTGGGATTTTGTTCTTCCTTTGCTTTGTTTATAAGCCACACCAAAGGCTTATAGCTAGGTGGAGGGTGGACAACCTCACACCTAGCTGCAGGAATACAGTCATAAACCCTTCTGCTGCGATTTAGGAAAACACTCAAGGTTCTTCACTCATGATGCTACCAATCAAGTGCGGTGATTCTAACCATGGTTCCACTATTCTTCTGGCTATTGGTGACCCCAGTCACCACTGAACTCAGTCAATGAAGACGAGTGATGTCCTTGATGCAAATGATGATTTTTGCTTATCTAGATGGTAATAGAGGATGATTTTTGATGATTCATGCCATTGATAATAATGATGAAGTTTTTTAAGGTTTATTTCCACATTTTTCTTGATATGTCTGTGCCTCACAAAAACTAATGGTTAACCCTGTTAGACAGCAAAGGTGGAATATAATAATTTTGTTTCTTGATTTGGTCGTTGATGGCGACCAAAAGTGGGGAATGTTATGGCAATTTTTATATTCATCATAATATCGTCAAATGTGTGTTCATGTGTACAATTTGTCATGTTTTAATACATGATGACTCCATTACTCTTCGCACTTTTGAACAGCTGAATCATGTTAGATTAAACAGTACAAATCGTATTGTACTCTGTGCAACACAGAGTCTCTGCTGAAGGCCATACACACGAACACACACACTATCAAGGATAGATAAGAGTAGCGCCCAATCTTCCTCATAATATACACGTCTTCATCATCCTCAAATGTTTCCACTGTTGGGCATCTGACTCCCTCCTTCTCCTCACCTCAGGGTGGAACCTTTTCTGTTATCTGTATAAAAGCTAAAGCTGTGAAACTGTTAGTTAGAGTGGGTCTTGCCTTTTTGCTCTGCCACGAGCCTTTTGCCTTTCATTCTTTCAGGATGGAAGCTTCTTTTTTACTCCTTTTTTTTAAATTTTATAATAAATCTTTTTTATAAAATCATCAATGCCTCGCCTGGACTCCATCATTCAACCAGAGCAATAAAGCATGCCTCCAAATGAGGTCAACCGCAAATTTGCCGTGACATGAACCAAAAGAGAACAAGTGACATAATATTTCATAATAAATGAAAAACTAAATTAAACTAATTACCTGCATTAAAAAACAAATGTAAAAGTTCAGCAGTCAAAATATACAAGAAACAACTTTGTTTGCAATCTGTGCCAAAAAGCTTAAGAAAAACTTCACATGCCAACGTAAATCATTATGTTTGCACTTTAATTCAACGTTACATTTTGTTCCCGGTCACATATTTAAGGCAGTCTTTAATAGAATGCATTTTAATTTCTGATACATTTTAGGATTCTAAATTTGCCCTGCCTAGTAATGATCTTTATTGTCGATGAAGAAAGGGTTTTTAAGAAGATTGGCATGAAATTGAAAATGTCCACCTGTCATGTTTCCGATCCCCCACACACTTTGTGAAGCACTGCTCTATGAAAAGGCCTGTCTCTCATTAAATGTACAAACGTTTCTTTAGAATTGGGGCTAAATTTGGGTGAAAGTTGCAAATTTGTAACGCATATGGTTGATTTGTTATGAAGTTTTATAAATTTGAACTTTAGACAAATTTAATGTATGCATCGGTTGCTGGCCCGGCCCGTCTTTCAATTTTTAAAAGTCCATGTGGCCCCTGAGCCAAAAAGTTTGCCCACCCCTGCTCTATGCTATAGTTGCGACTGTTGTCTAAAAAAACAAGCATATATGTTGATTTTAACATATAGTTTTAATTATGATTTTAAAACTTGCTAATGTACTATTTTACATAATGTCAGTTACTGTTTATACAATATTTTAAATGTGCCTGATATTTTTTCTAATTGTTATTGTGGCACTTTTTTTGTTCATAGAAATGTCAAAAGATATAAATACTTTGTAATATAAAATATTGGCTCTAATCTTTGACCACTCTTACTAATACTACCATGAAATACATATGTCACGAAAACCAGCTGATTAATTGTAGCCTATTGAAGTGTATGACGGGAACAAATACATGATTGTGATTTACGTCTCAGGAAGTGTAAAGATCCAGCCTTGCTGGAAGAAATTACAGCCGATGCCTTCAGAAGAGATCACATCAGACCGTCACAACGTGCAAAGAGTTTGAGGAATGACTGATCAGCTGATTCGGGATACAAATGCAGTACAGAATTGCTGCAATGTGGACACAGCTCTTTTTTACCTTTTAGGGACATCTCTTGCGTGTCTCCACATCACCACTCTCATCCTGATATGGGTTCATAAAAGTGCTTGTTTGAATAAACATGTAATGTAAGTAAACACTGCGAGCCATAAAAAGTTAATCTTAGTCTGATCATATTTCAGTAAGGATTTGGTGTCTCATATTGATGGTTGGGACGTGGGGACCTCTGCTGGTCATTTAGGATCATGTTTTTCAAACACGACAGGCCGGCTAAGCAATTTCAATTAAAAAAACACCAAAACTTGATCTTTATGTAGCTTTTGTAAGGCTTTTAATTATGTATCACTCTCTGTGATAGATCATGTGCCTGCTTTATATTCTCTCTCCCCGTATGCTTTTATTCTGACACCATCACTTCCGCATGTCAGCTGAAAAAAAAGCCAGACCACGTGACCTCGTGTCACGTGACTTCGTCTTTCGTTTCAGCGTTCAGAACGGAAAAAGGAAACAGCTGATTTTCTATTTTCAGTTCTAAACGGGGAAAGGAGAATGGAAAAGGGAAACTGCTGTTTTTCAATGTTCAATTGTAAAAGGGAAAAGGAGAAAAGGACACGGGAAAATCGAAAATCGGGCCAATTTTGATTTGTTTCATGGTTTTTTGATTAAAACGGTAAAAAGTTTTTTTGTTTTTTGTTTGAAAAGGAGAGGAAGAAAAATGGTTATTTAATTTTGGTTTACAGATGAATTTGGGATTATCCAATGATACCCAGAACAATTTGGATTTGTTTTATGGTTTTTTGATTAAAACGGTAAAACGGTTTTCTTGTTTTTTGTTTGAAAAGGAGAGGAAGAAAAACGGTTAATAAATTTTGGTTTACAGATGAATTTGTATTGAACCGTTTCGGTACAGGACGTTCGTTTCGGGTACAGGGTTGTGCACGGGTGAGTTCCTGGAAGAGAAGTTGCGTGCGTTTACTTCTGCCTGCAGCTACATGTGCAGCCCGTGTACGTCATGGCTAACGCTAGCGAGAAACAAGAGCTGGAGGACCCTCCCCTGTCGCTAAAGTCTCCTGCTTGGGAACACGAAGGCTTCTGGGTGAAATACTGCAACGGAGAAAGACAAGTGGATAAAATGAGGGCAGTGTGCCAACATTGTTCAGCTGAGATCTGGTATGTTTCCGGGAACACAACGAACATGAACTCACTTGAAACGGCACCACCCGAGTGCAAATATTACTGTGACAAGAAAGAAAACGTCCTTAGTGCAAATGCAGCTGACTTCGACATTCAAGCAGCCTCTGCCTAGCAATTCAGATCTTTATAAAAGTATTTATAGCAGTGGATAAAAGCTGTTAACAAGCTGTGAAGAGCTTATTTTTGTTTTATAATATTTGTATTTTTTGTGTGAGTATATAATTATTACCAGGCAGCACTTTACAACAGTATATATATATATATATATATATATATATATATATATATATATATATATATATATATATATATATATATATATATATATATTTTTTTTTTTTTTTTTTTTTTTAACTTTATTTTCATATTCTGTATATTGTTAAATACATTGTTGGTTTACTAAAGTTTTGAATGAACAAGCAAATTTATGTTTTGCATTTGTATCTACCAGCAGATCAACACTTAATTTTTTCTGGTCAAAAATATGAAGGTCTAAACCAAAGGCTACATGCTGGAACTGTGCTGTACTTTTTGTTTGTTCAAAGCAGTTAACAAGCTGTGAGCTTTATTTTCATATTCTGTATAATGTTAAATACATTGTTGGTTTACTATAATTTCGAATAAACAACAAGCATTTTTATATTTTGCATTTTGTTCTACACTGTATCAAAAATGAACTGAACCGTGACCTCAAAACCGAGGTACGTATCGAACCGTGATTTTTGTGTATCGTTACACCCCTATCCACTAGTATTTGGTCTCTTTCAATCCATCTTGGACTTTAGCCTCTCTTCTCTTTTACTCGTGTGTGATCATTTTGTCAAAACAAAGCAGCATGCTTAATAATTCCGTCAAGTGAGAGTAAAATTACATAAAGAGCAACCCATTAGCTTTCAGAAACTGGTGGAATTTTTCTGATAGAGCAAATAATAGCGGAGTTAGTCATTTAAATTAACGTGATCCTCTAAATGCGTTCAGGATTCCTGGGAAACCGGGACATTTTGACGAGTTTGTGAAGTCCGTCCAGATAAGATGTAAAAAGAGGACATGTCCGTGTAAATCAGGACGTATGGTCACCCTAATTTAATCCATGTCATCTTTTCTTTGGACTGATGGTTGTACCAGGGAAATTATCAGATTATGGGATCCTTATTGTCACACAATGTTGCAAGGCTAAATAAAACAATTGATAAACAGAAATATTCTGATAAAATGTAGAAACAATCAGAATGTGAAAAATCATGCTCAGTTGTACAGATAAGGAAGTTGTGCTAGTTTCTAACATTTCACCTGCCAAGTACTACTTTATCTGTAAATACAGGCTGAGGATCAGGCTGACCTGTATTTGAAATCCTTGTCTTTGCCATCCGGAAAGAGTTGGTCCATCTGACTGATGAACCCCTCCCTAAGCAGAGCCTTCTTCTCTGGAGTTGGATCTACCTCCACCTGCTGAGCTCTGTTATCTACCGTAGAAATGCAACACAGTCAGCGTAAAGCTCCAACATAACGGGGGTGTGTCATCAAAGTGTTCTTAGTAGAGCCAGGCCTACAGTTTAAACCTGGTTTACCGAAGAAGGCTGTGACCATGCTGGCTTTTCCCATTCCATTAAACTCTCCTCAGCTTGGAGCTCATTGACTCAGCCAAGTCAGCTGACAATGTGTACGACTTTAGAAGACCAATGAGATCGATCACAAATTTGATGATTAAAGACGTGAAGGCTTTTACTCTGAATAAACAGCGAATAGAAACCAATGCCGAGACCAACAGGATGTGACATCATCCGTTACTGAGCGGTGAGTATAAAGGATGGACACATTTAAAGAGTAACTAAACCCCAAACACACTTTTTTATACTGAATACATATATACAGTATTTGGGTAAGTTGATTGATCCTAGTCCAATTTATACATTTTAATAAAATTATTTTAATTTTGCATATTTAGTTGTAAAATGTTAACGCCGGCTATTACAATTTAATTTTGCTATTGGCTGAGACAGACTATTTGGATTATCGTGCATCACTAACTGTCACTGATGGCCCCGCCCCTTCTATAAAAGCTGGGAGGAGGGAGGAGGGTTTCCTCTAATCACAGCTTGACAATGCACACGAAGCAGCTGAGCAACTTCATGCTGAGCTGCGGTGATGTTTGTGAATCTGTGCTTCTATAAAGAGCAGATTCTATGGAATCAGAACAGTGTCATAATGAATAAACTCTTGCAGGGTTTTTCACAAATGCACATGCTTTGTTTTGCAGTTATATTTCAGATTCACAAATGCACACGTTTTGTTTCACAAATGCACACACTGGTTCACAAGTAAATATTTGTTTTGCAGTTGTATTTCAAATTCACAATTGCACACGATCTGTTTCACAAATATATATTTTATGCAAACTTGTAATAAAAATTCTGAAATCCACACGCTCTACTTCACAAATATTATTTTGAGGCACACTTGTAATATAAATCCACAGATAATGCAAAACGCTGAATATGCATTTACAAACTGCTTCTGTGCTGTGAAACCTCTGTGTATTTGTGAGAGAAATGTGTGTGGTGAATTTTGAAACTGCCCTGACGTCGCGGGTCAACAAACGTCACCATTGGCTGATAAAACTGATTGACAGATTCATCAGCCAATTAGGTGTGTTTGCGTTCAGCCAATCATATGGCTTCTTACATTTTCTCCACACTCTTGTTTGAACATTGCTATGCGCACACATATCAGTAGCTCTGTAAATGAACCAAAAGGGGACAGCACCTCCCCTACTGAAGGGACTGTCTACTCTGTTTTGCTCTCTGCTTCAGTCTGGCAGAAGCAAGAGAGCGGTGAACAACTACAGTCGGCTCAGTGTGTTTTCTTTGTCTTTTACAGACATAACTTAAGCTGTTTCCAGGTAACACCCTGTACCTGTTACACACAATTTTTAAAATGACTCCCCATCTACTAGTTAATTTAATAAACTAAAGTTATAAAAGTGGATTAAAAGCCGCATTGGGGGTGACTGTGATTATTATGTCTATCTACAGCTACAGTTGTGTTTTAAATTTTTAAATAGGAAAAGGAAAATGATCTATGTTTTGGAGTTTTAATAATGACAAATTAATGTACTAATTATAGCTTTCAATAATAATAACTTAAAAATAATTATGGATATAGGCTACACACAGGAGTTTGGAGAAGCCATGGAGGAGGACTATCGGTCGGCCTCGAGATTCTGGCAAACCGTTCGGCACCTCAGGAGGGGGAAGCAGTGCTTCACCAACACTGTTTACATTGTGGGGGGAGCTGCTGACCTCAACTGGGGATGTTGTCGGGCGGTGGAAGGAGTGCTTCAAGGGTCTCCTCAATCCCACTGCCACGTTTTCCGATGAGGAAGCAGAGGCTGGGGACTCAGAGGCGGACTCGCCCATCACCCGGGCTGAAGTCACTGAGGCTTTATATTTTCATAAGGGCAGAGGTTGAGAGGTTCCCCCCCCCCCATACTCCTCCCAGCTTTATATTTTTCATAAAGTCAGAAGTTGGAAGGTTCCCCTGGAAATTCTCCCCAGCTTTATATTTTCATAAGGGCAGAGGTTGAGAGGTTCCCCCCCCATACTCCTCCCAGCTTTATATTTTTCATAAAGTCAGAAGTTGGAAGGTTCCCCTGGAAATTCTCCCAGCTTTATATTTTCATAAAGTCACAGGTCGAGAGGTTCTCCGGCTGAATTTGCAGCTGTTGAGAGAGGCGGAAGTAAAAAGGAGTGTATCTCTTATTAATCAGATGATACCAGTTGTAGCGGGTTTTGAAGACTCGCTGCTAGTATTAAGGTTGGGCTAATACTGATGCTACGTTCACACCAAACGCGGTTTCTGCGGCACAAGCGAACAGATTACATGCAAAGTCAATGGTTTAGACGCGCTGGGAGGCGAATTATTCGCCGGTGGGGCGGCGCGAACTGTTTCGCGCGTTGAACGCGAATGCTGCGGCAAGCGCGCTCCCGATTTTCGCGTTGTTCGCCGTTCGCTTGAGTTGAAAATATTGAACTCCAGCGGCAGTTTCGCGTGACGCGCAGGCGCGAAAGCCAATCAGAGTCCTTGTTGGCAATGACGTCAGGCAGGCAACACGGAAACCAGTATTTTCACCTGTTCAACCATTGAGGAGAAGCTAATGGTAGCGGTGTGTGACCACCGGGAGCTGTATGACACGGCCTGTTATTTTAACCAGGACCAGGAAGGATTTGGTGTGGAGGAGAATCAGCAAGGAGGTGGAGCAGCAGGTAAATGTTCTCTCTGTAGTTTTCATCTTTGAAAGTCGGCAGTGAGTGAGGATAGCATTAGCTAATGATAGCATTAGCCGCTAACACCAGCTATTTTCACTTATGGGTTATGAGAGGAAAAAAAAGTCAGGAGAAGCGTAGTGGGTCAGCTGCAGGAACATCCAAACGGTGGAAATACCCTGTGGTCATGTCCTTCATCGACCCCTTTGTTTCACCGCGAGAGACAAGCAGCAACATGGGGTAGAGGGTTGAGGAAGACAGGACCACAGAGTATGGTCAACCATCAGAGACTGGATGTTTGTTTATCAGTGCAGACATGTAGAAATATATACCAGGTTAATATTCAGGCCTTTATGCATCACAGGGCTTCTTCTAGTGGGGGGATCTAAATCTAGTATAATGATTTAAAATGTACAGTAATGTGTTTCATATATTGTTTGCTGTCACTCAGAGGTAAACAATCAGATGAGTGATGGAGAAGGACAGGGAGGGGGAACAGATTGTGTTCAGGGAGCAGGAGAAGATGATGATGATGATAGTGCTGCAGCAGCATCTCCTGCAGAAACAAGTGCAGCCAAACCATCTGATATGAACATGACAGAAGTTGTTTTGCATTCTGTTATAAATAAAATGTATCTATAAATGCTTGGTATATCAGTGATGACAATGTTGATCATTACCTCATTTAATGTTTAATTAAAATATATCTATGATCTTATTTAAGTAACAGTGACTTGATAAGCTATTCTATATATATATATATATATATATATATATATATATATATATATATATATATATATATATATATATAATGTTTGTTTATTTTGAAGGAAAAAGAGCAAAGAAGAGGCCCAGCCAAGGCTCTCCAAGAGAGGTGGAGCAGCTTATCCTACAGACCTTCAGGAGACCACCTCCTCACCACCAGCTCTGACTGAGGATGAGATGTTTTTCAGAGACCTGCTTCCTATCCTGCAAAAAGTGCCACCAGAATTTAGGGAACGTAAAATTTCAAAGTTTTAAACTTCTTGATTATCATCCGGTAACACTAAATTTGGAATATTTTAATTAGGTTTTGGATTGGGCTGGATGGGCGGCACTCTTTGCATGGCAGGAACCACATTGTGAATAGTTGTTTATACTAGTTTGTTTATTATGTAAGTATTATAATATTAAAGTAAACAGTTTGTTTAAAATTGAGGTATTATATTGTTAATGTACATGGTGTTCTTTCAGAATTGTTGATTAAAAACACATTTTAAAGTGTACTTTTGCTTTCTTTTTAATTTCTATCAATGCATCTTAACAGCAATGTGTACACTACATCAAGGTTATATATTTTGTTCATACAAGAATATATAGTTTCCTCATATTGATTCTCTGTGAGACCTTTAATGCCTTTAATTAATTTCAGAGGTGAGGTTTCTTGGATTATTTCTTTCTGGTTAAAAATAAAGCTGACAGACGTTTCTGTTCTCATTCTTCCATATTTATTATACACATGTTAATACAATAGGAAGTTTGCTCTATAGAAGTATGTGGTTGGCTCTTAAAATAGTCGTTTTGGGTGTGCTGGTGGAATATGTCTAGCCATGGAACAGCTCCTGCAGAGAAGTACGATGTGAAGACCTCTCGTCCATAGCTGTTAGCAGTGGTCCTGAAGGAGTCACCTGTGGCCAGATACCTGCACAGTGAACAACATAGAAAAGCTCAGATCATTGATAATCAGATATATATAATGTGGGTGTGTACGTGTGCATAAAAGGTGGAGAGATTAGAAAGAACAGGCCTTATCTGCCAGATGACAATAATTAACAGTAGTAAATAATAATGATTTATTAATAAGAGTTAAAAACAATAAATATTAATGAAACAAGCCTCATCTTCCAGAATAGATCTCCAGAGGACAAAAAATAACAATAGTAAATAATTTATTATAATGATTAACTTTTATTTTAGTTGTAATATATTTATGATAAAAAACAATAATAAAGCAGGGATTAATATAGTATCTATCTTTATTGTGTATTTGAGAGATGTTTCTGATGAATCATGGCATCTTCGGTTGCTTATGAAACTTACCGGAGACAGACACACAGTCGTTCGGCTGCAGAGACGGAGCTCCGGTAGTTGGTGTCCTGTCGGGACATCCGTGGGCCAATCCGACCCAGCAGGTCGTCGAATCGGGCGCTGGTCATCCACAGGTACCGCTGGAAGCAGTCATCATCCAGCTGTAGCTTCTGAAGCGGTCAGTGAAGCTCACCGAGTTGGATGTGGCGCTGGTTAACCTGGTGAAGCCAGGAAAGCCAGGAAAGCCGACGTTCCTTCGGAGGTTAGGAGCAGTGAATTGACGGAGGTCCTCCATAGTTGATGGTGGAAACAAACAGAGCCTGGTTGTCGCCGTTTGGGAGTCTGGTGGGCGGAGCTTCGCTTCAGACGCGAATGAAGCGAATAGGGAAACATTTTTTGATCCCGCGAATCCTGCGGAAGGTTTCGCGCGACAGACGCGAGTTTGGTGTGAACGCAGCATAATACTTTAAGGCTGAAAAATGCATAGGCTAGTTGATCACATACCATATATTAAATAATGGTTTACATAAAGTATTTACAGAACAGTAATGAGGAAAAAAATAGAAAAGACCCAACAATATTTACAAACTGCAGTTCAACCGGTAACCAATAGTCACGTGTACTGTATGATTCTTATCGAGCACGATGATCACAGAACTCACAGCAAATATCACACACACACCAAGAACATAAAAGAATAATCCATATGATTTGGTTCCTTCAACGTCCAACGCAACAACCCACGAGGGTTTTGTAAGAGTTCATAGTGGCAAGTCCATAGGTTATTGATGGGGAAAGGGGAATGTGTATGTGAGCATGAAGCGTCGGTCGATTGAGAAGTGTGTGGGGACAGACAAACTTCCTACCAGACCAGCAGGATGGCTGTTCAGTGTATGCTGCTTTGAAGGTAGGCTCCCAGCCTTAGTTCAGCTCACCATCAATCATCTCCAAGACAGAGAGAACCTGGCCTGTAATATCATAACAGGACCAATAAACAATAGGGCTATGTCCAGATCCATGTGTACAAAAAATAATAATGTATTCAATTAAATGTATACACTACAAAATAAACAAGAGATTAAGAAACAGTCAAAAGTGCAATAATAATATCTGCATTAAACTTTGTGCATTAGCTGCACAAAGTTAATATATAAATATTAAATGTGCATGTAAACACAGTTAGTCTGAGAGGACCATTTGTTCACACAACAATAACAATCTTTACAACATTATGAGATGCATCAACCATTTTATTTGAACAGCCAATGCTAATGCTAGTGTTCGGCGCCGCTAGCTTAGCATGTAGCTCATTCATTCATTCATTCATTCTTACTCACCAGTTCCTCAACGCGACGCAACACGATGGCGGCGACGGATTCCCCACAGCACAGTAGGTTGTTCTAAAAGTTATAGTGACAGGCTTAACTTAAAATGCATAGATCGAGCACACGAGTGAATAGGTTTAAAAACACGAACCTGTCCGCAGCTGTCGATCGGCTTCCCCACACCTCGGAATGCGGAAGACGCCACAGCCAGGTTAAACGCTAATGCTTCCATGCAGTTGGCTAAGCACGGTCACGTGACTCGCCTACGTGAGGTCGAAGGGCACGCACCATGCACGGGTAATTTAAAGGGGCAGAACTAGTATATATTTAGTAGCAGATTTTAACCTGGGTTACACAGTGAAAAGCAATTAATTAACACTAAAAGGTTGCCAAGCAAGGGGGGCAATAAGAGCTCATTGACCCCGAGAGACGAGGTGGACTGGCTATCGCCGCTGGTGGGTTAGATGAGGCCTATATTCTACTTAGACACTATGCAGCAAAACCTTGTGAATGCATGGACGTGAAAATTGAGGCATGAACGTGTGCGGTGCATGAATGACTGAATGATGACACGTTACGTATGCCTGAGAGAACCGCGTTGTGAGTGCGAATGTGCCGTGGACGTGTCATTGAGTGATTGACCGATGAATGGCACATGTTCCTCTGTTTCACCTTCCTTTCCTCCTGGGTTTTGATGCACTAGATCTTCTCCCTGTTTTTGCCAATTATGTAGTGGGGTGTTCAGATCTCACTGCTGCTCGTTAATAGAATTATGGTTTTAGGCCTTGGGCCATCTAAAAAAAATTTTACCAGGTTTTAAAGGTTATTTTTCTGGGTGTTTAAAATAACACCAAACGACATTTTTAATATATAATACCACTTTCAGTGGAATGACTGGTTTTGACCTTGACTGACCTTACTGTTCATGTTCAGTGTCCATGTTTTTGTTGTTGTATGTGTATACTCGTTGTTGTGTGCACTTGTCTATGTCTTCGTCTTAGTTGTTGTTATTGTGTTGTTTTTTCCAATATACAGGTCGCTGGCTGTATACTCAAAGGAGACGAATCAAATCCAACTAAAGAAAAGGGATATTTTAAATTATTCATTTAAGTCTTAATGTTTTCCTCTCTTTCTGTTTCTGAGTGTTTCCTAACAGAAAATGCCACCGCCTTTTCGACTCCGATCCTGCCTCCTCCAGCCGTCATGCCTGGTCACTGCTTCTTATGATGAAGGATGAGAATTAAAGGGAAGTATTGTCCATAACTATAACTGGGAAGCAAAGGGGAAATAGATTGAAATAGACACGTGACAATATGACATATTGTGGATGTTCTAACATAATATCTATTCCAGAGACTACAGAGACTTCCAATCCAACTGTGAAAGTGGGGACAGATCTTCAAATTTACAAAGGGAGCGTACAGTTGACCCTGGCTTTGACCTTTATGGCTGAGGAGGAGGAGGTCGAGGAGGCTGGAGGGCACAAAAGCAGGCGGACACAAGAGAGAGGAAAACGGAGACACATCCAAAATGATCAGATAAGTGATTTTCCAATGATATTTATCATATGGTTTTAAGAATCCAAATGCATCCTTATGTAAAAAAAGGGAAGGGAGAGGGCCAACGTCCCTCTGATTTTTGATTTATATTTTATCATAGGAAAATATACCTCAAAACCCTCCAACCATTTTCTTCTTGTTCCACCAGCACTAAGCGTGCAAGACCATAAAACACCTTCACTGGGTTTAGACACTTTTAAGAGTAAAATTAAGCGTTCTCAACATTGGGTTGGTGGCCCAATCTGGGTCGCCTGAGATTTAAAAAGGGTCCTCCTGAAATTCTTGATAATTGATTGATATAAGAGATAGTCTAAAGTTAAGTAACTTCCAAGCATTTAAGGAAGCTCTCCAAACCGTGCTGGGGCTCGTCACTCCTACGAATGGGATAAACACAGAGAGCAAAAGACAATATGATTGTTCGACTCAACTTAACTTTAATTCTGTCTAACCTTAAAGGGCCAATAATCTTGCTTAACTCTGGTTCAGACACAGAATAGGAGACACTTTTGCCACCAATTTACCTTCAAAATTAAGGAAATTACATCTCAAATAATAATTATGAGGGAAAATAATGAAATAAATGAACTGACAAATTCAGCTCTATAAAAGAATTAGGCTATGTAATTAGGTGTGGAGTGTTAACATTATTCAGAATAAATAAAGGATGGAATAAGATTTCTCCTTCACAAATAGAGATAGCAAAGAAAAATAAAACAAACAATTTAAATAAATAAATAAATAACATTATTTATTTATTTGGTTAAACTTATTTAGCTTTGTCACATCTCCATGTCTCCCAATTGTATGTATTCATCTTGAGAAGACATGTAATCACACTCCACACTTCTCCGTCCGACTTGCATGTCCTTCTCCGTCCGACTTGCACTTGTAAACAGTGGTTCTCAAATTGTTGCTTCTCACCAGGTATCAGACGTACCACAGTTTGAGAATCACTGCAACTCCAGCTATGCTTCTCCTTGCTCCAGGAAAGGAGAATCGAATTAATACTTCCCGCTTTTCTTTCAGCCTCATATTTTCCCACTCACGTGTGAATGGGCTACAGATAACATTGAGCTAGCATGGCTAAAAGCTCACTAACCCACACCTAACCATTGTGTGATTGTGCAGCATCACCTTTTAGGATCTGAAAAGCTCTCAGATCCTGACCTCTGACCTGTCTCTGCCTTCCTGGAAGCTATAACTGAGCACCAGAGCCACACTAACTATTCATTTAGTAAGTTAACTAACCCTAACACTCCTACTCTTTAAAATTTGATTTGATTTGATTTGATTTGATTTGATTTGATTTGATTTGATTTGATTTGATTTTGTTTTGTTTTGTTTTGTTTTGTTTTCTCTCACCCCCCCTCTTTTCTTCTGTTCAGGTACTAACCGATCCCAAGAGAGGTTGCCAGGTGTGTGGAGACTACCCTTCCTCAGACAACAACCGAGCATCTACAACGCCGACCTAGAAATGAACGACCGAAGGTGGACCGACACTTTCCGAATTCAACTGACGACCCACACGGCAGTGAAGGTCGCGGAGCGAGCCACGTGGATTCACGCATCACACTGCAGGAAGGTGCCAACACCAGCCGACTCTGATCTTGAGGCGACTGGTCCAACGGAGGAAGTACCAACATCACCACCGATCGAGGAACCGCAGTGAGGAGCGTTTCCTCTTTTCTGGATAGGGAGCAGTGTTTTTGATGAGCTTTCGTTTGCTTTGAAAGTTGCAAACGAAAGGGCAAAGGAAAAAGACCCCGGGGGGTTACAAGCTAACCTTTCTAACGGGGCATATGGTCTGTTGAAACCTTTGAAATCATCGTGGGAATAAAGAGATTACAAGCCTTTTCTCGCTGTGATTGAAGAGGTCACAAGCCCCTCTGTTTATGCCCCAGGAGCAGGCTGAAATCATGCCACCATTCTGTCGTTCCATGTCACTCGTGTTCTGGCAATCGATTGGCACGATGGTCCTGTCCGCAATTCCAGTACTCTTTTGGCTACTGGCCTCCAAGGGGGCAATCGAGGACACTGGACTTGAACCAATGAATGCAAGTGTTGTTCCTAATGTGAATGCTTCTTTTTACAGGGTGACTAATGCAAGCAGAAATTAACGCTGGATAAACGACATCGCCCTGCACGACACTTTAGCTGCAACCAATGTTACTCATCCGTTTTTCACGAACACCTGGTACCGATACGCGCACTATCAAGCTAAAAGTAGAGGCCTATCCAACTGTTATGTTTGTTCTTACATGCCTGTGTCATCAACACATCCCCGCTTAACCGCGATACCAATGGATGCTTCCGACTCCTTTTGTTATTTGTCTTACTCTAACTTCGGCATGGGGGACCCCAACCGTTGTTCTAAACAGCCAGTAAAAAAAACTGACTATACTACGCGATGACACATCTTCCGCTATGTATGTAGATTACACGCGATCCACACTTTTTCCCTTCTGTTTCGCCAGAAACGGAACTCGCAAACTAGGCCAGATTCCCGGTCACAATTGCAATTACACCATGGGTCCTGA
Organism: Gouania willdenowi; assembly: GCF_900634775.1. Taxonomy (NCBI): domain Eukaryota; kingdom Metazoa; phylum Chordata; class Actinopteri; order Blenniiformes; family Gobiesocidae; genus Gouania; species Gouania willdenowi. The sequence continues at coordinate 4,959,342 of NC_041051.1, read as the reverse complement.
ATGCGACACCGCACATAATTCGCACACCTGTGCCCACGTTCAGACACCCGGGACTAATGGCACGTTCAATTTAGCAAATGGGTTTTGGCTATGCGGTTACAGACTGTATACACACCTTTCCCCCAACTGGGATGGGGTGTGTGCACCCGTGCATGTGACTGATCACACATACGTAGTCTCAACTATTCCCCTTTCGTCATGACGTAAACGCGAACCCCACACTCATTTGGGCTTTAATCCACACGACGATCTGGGGTACAGGTGCGCGTCGAAACCTTAGAATACAGGTTTAAGTCCTTCGTTAACGCGTCATTTTTGGCCCTTACTGGCCTCTCGGGGGAAATCATGAATATACGCTTAATGGTCCCACAAAATAGAATGGTCCTAGACCTACAGACCGCGGCCAAAGGAGGCGTTTGTGCAATGGTAGGTGCATCTTGCTACGCGACGCCATGAACAAAGACCGCCACGTCCTATAACCCTTCCGCCGCCGGAAGTCCAGGCTGAAGTGTTTATGATGAGTGTTTTTGATGTCTCAGATGATGACTCTGCTTACTGATGACACCTACATATGTTTTTGTTGCTGTGCTGTGCTGATATTTTTACCATGTGTGTTTTTGCTACCAGTGATATATATATATATATATATATTCCATATTCATTGATTACCAATGATTTTAGTTGCTAAGGATATTTGATTTTATTGTGCAGATGGTCTTGTCTCACGTAATATTCATTATGTGTTCATTGGGTTCTTTGCCTTCTCCTCCTTTTTCTTGCTCCGACTTTGGGGGATGCCGGTGTGCCCTGAAAAAAATAATGCTTATATCCTTCGTGTTATGACGGTGTCAATATCATTTGTCCTACGGACCATGAGGTTGCGCTACAATTACACTAATTTTTATTAATGTTTTATGTGTTTTGGGCTGTGCTTTGCTAAAGTTAAACAACTTACTAACTAATTTTGCCTTTTTGTGTTGGACTTTGTCCAAAAAGAGTGGATTGTCAGGGCCAAAATTGTTAGTTATGTTTATTAACATATTTACTCATAGACCTTATTCTTTTATAGGCTTTAAGTTGAGACTTTTCATTTCTGCTGTCTCATGTTTTCTGCTCTCTTCTCGAGGTCAGCTTCCCAGCTTCCCAAAACACATTTTATCTCTCAGACACGGAGGCATCACACAGTCACATGTCACATATACACACCCCATACACATCCATTCACACACACAAACACATAAACGCACACACCTCCACTCCCATGACAACCAGCAGATACCAGAACTGGTTGTTTTGACCCAAAGAAGAAACTGTCTCTTTTCTCCCTCCTCTATCACCTCCACCCTGTCCTCTTTATCTCCTGGGGGGAGGAGGGAGGGGAACTGAGGGGGAATATACGTGTTGAGTTAGAACTGTGTGTCACTTTGCCTTCGAACGTCCGGCCGGACGGTCACTAATTTTTGTTCCACTTTGTTCCATCTTTGTACTTTTTTTTTACTTAGTTTTATAATAAACCTTTTTTATAAAATCATCAATGCTTCGCCTGGACTCCATCACTCAACCAGAGCAATAAATCATGTCTCCAAATGAGGTCAACCGCAAATTTTGCCGTAACATGCATTTACAAACTGCTTCTGTGCGGTAAAACCTCTGTGTATTTGTGAGAGAAATGTGTGTGGTGAATTTTGAAACTGCCCTGACGTCGCGGGTCAACAAACGTCACCATTGGCTGATAAAACTGATTGACAGATTCATCAGCCAATTAGGTGTGTTTGCTTTCAGCCAATCATATGGCTTCTTACATTTTCTCCACACTCTTGTTTGAACATTGCTATGCGCACACATATCAGTAGCTCTGTAAATGAACCAAAAGGGGACAGCACCTCCCCTACTGAACGGACTGTCTACTCTGTTTTGCTCTCTGCTTCAGTCTGGCAGAAGCAAGAGAGCGGTGAACAACTACAGTCGGCTCAGTGTGTTTTCTTTGTCTTTTACAGACATAACTTAAGCTGTTTCCAGGTGCCACCCTGTACCTGTTACACACAATTTTTAAAATGACTCCCCATCTACTAGTTAATTTAATAAACTAAAGTTATAAAAGTGGAAGAAAAGCCGCATCCAGTGGAAATTGGGGGTGACTGTGATTATTATGTCTATCTACAGCTAAAGTTGTGTTTTAATTTTTTAAATAGGAAAAGGAAATATGTTTTGGAGTTTTAATAATGACAAATTAATGTACTAATTATAGCTTTCAATAATAATAACTTAAAAATAATTATGGATATAGGCTACACACAGGAGTTTGGAGAAGCCATGGAGGAGGACTATCGGTCGGCCTCGAAGAGATTCTGGCAAACCGTTCGGCACCTCGGGAGGGGGAAGCAGTGCTTCACCAACACTGTTTACAGTGTAGGGGGGGAGCTGCTGACCTCAACTGGGGATGTTGTCGGGCGGTGGAAGGAGTGCTTCAAGGGTCTCCTCAATCCCACTGCCACGTTTTCCGATGAGGAAGCAGAGGCTGGGGACTCAGAGGCGGACTCGCCCATCACCTGGGCTGAAGTCACTGAGGTGGTTGGAAAGCTCCTTGGGGGCAGGGCTCTGGGGGTGGATGAGATTTGTCCTGAGTACCTTAAGTCTCTGGATGTTGTAGGACTGTCTTGGTTGACACGTCTCTGCAACATCGCGTGGCAGTTGGGGACAGTGCCTCTGGATTGGCAGACCGGGGTGGTGGTCCCTCTCTTTAAGAAGGGGGATCGGACGGTGTGCTCCAACTACAGAGGGATCACACTCCTCAGCCTCCCCGGCAAGGTCTACTCCAGGGTGCTGGAGAGGAGGATCCGGCCGATAGTCGAAAATCGGATTCAGGAGGAACAATGCGGTTTTCGTCCCGGTCGCGGCACACTGGACCAGCTCTATACCCTTCATCGGGTGCTCGAGGGTTCGTAGGAGTTCGCCCAACCAGTCCACATGTGCTTTGTGGGTCTGGAGAAGGCGTTTGACTGTGTCCCTCGTGGTGCCCTGTGGGGGGAGCGCTGGGAGTATGGGGTCCGGGGCCCTTTGCTAAGGGCTGTCCGTTCCCTGTATGACCGCAGCAGGAGCCTGGTTCGCATTTTAATTCAATTTTAATAAAGCATTAAAAACGCAAAAACTAGAGAGCTGAATAATGAAGACGAGAAAAAAGGACTCTTCTTTTTGAGGCAGATATGTTGAGGCATGACCACCATTTTTTAATTTTTTTATTTATTTAAAAGTCACATGTCATGCTATTTTTTTACCCATCTCCATTTGTTCTAAGAACTCCAAAAACAGTTCTTAGAACACATTAAACTATTAAAACCACCAATTCAAATTGTTCACTCACAGGTAATTAGTCTATACCAATTTCAATTGCACATACAGTAAATACAAACCCTCTTGAAGAAACTGGAGGAAATGGAAGCATTCATCACTTTGTGGAACTTTATTGTACTTCTCCACTCCCCCATATTCCACCTTTGTGAGCATCTCCTGCATGGAGATTAAACCAGAAGTTGTGTAAGCCCAATCATACAGCTCCATGTGGTCACACAGCTTCTACTCCATGGTTGATGGGTGAACAGACCAGTGTCCGTGTTGACGTGATGGCATCGTCAACAAAGACTCTGATTGCTTTCTGCATCAATGTCTGATCACTAGCAGTGTGACTCTGCAGTGCTGTATGTTTGAAAACAGGTTTATGTTTTAAAATCTAGATGTTTTGAACTGTGAGAGTAGTTAAACAAGAGAGAAATGTGGTTTTACAGCCTTAAAACATGTATAAAAATAGTAAAAAATAAAGCTGACAACTTCGCGGATTTCGCCTATTTGTGGGTTATTTTTAGAACGTAAATCCCGCGATAAACAAGTAACTACTGTATTTAAGTTAGCCAAATTTTGAATGTTCACCTGCACAGTTTTTTAAAACTATGAACTTTGGCGTGCTAAACCAGATTTTTATGCCATATCACCAAGCAATGTGGCTAATGCCTATCGCACAGGTTGGTCTCGGCCCAAAATAATAATGACAAATAAAAACATCTCTGATTAAAATGACTTACCAATTGTGGCAAACACCTCAGTCATGTGGAAAGCAAATTGTTCTGAATGGTCGCTTCGGTAAGAGCCTGTGATGCTGGGGGCGGAGTCAGTGAATTTACTCTTTTAGTGTTAGAGCCACTGTGGGAGTTTAGAGTTAAAAAATTAAGAGTTATTATTTCCATTGTAACACGTCCAGATTTGATATAGAAACACTCTGTTTTAACACTCGATTTTAACTCCTAATATTATACACCCCAGAGTTACATAAAAATAATGTGACTCTATTAGAGTAAAATTAACTCTGCTTTTGTACAAAGTCTACCAATACCAAAAATGTAACACTTTTGAATTTGCTGTGTATGAAGCCCTAATAGCACTTTTATCATGTTTAAAGCACAGAAAAGTCAATTTAGCTTAACATGGCCAGTTTGGGCCCTCTGAAGTGATTTTTTGCATTGCAACTTGAAACATTAAGAGAACAAAATAATTTTTTAATATGGCCTAAAACAACTTCAACACGCTGAGAAAACATCAGTTTGGGCCCTCTTAATTTATTTTTAAGCATTGCATTTTGAAACATTAAGAGAACAACTTAATTTTTTAATATGGCCTAAAACAGTGTCAACACATTGAGAAAACATAAGTTTGGGCCCTCTGAAGTGATTTTTAGCATTGCAACTTGAAACATTAAGAGAACAACATAAGTTTTTAATATAGCCTAAAACAGCTTCAACACGCTGAGAAAACATCAGTTTGGGCCCCTGAAGTGATTTTAAACATTGGAGCTGGAAACTTTAAAAGAACAACCTAATTTTTTAATATGGCCTAAAACAGCTTCAACACGATGAAAAAAAATCAGTTTGGGCCCACTGAAGTGATTTTTAACATTGCAACTGGAAACTTTAGGAGAACAACTTAATTTTTTAATATGGCCTAAAACAACTTCAACACGCTGAGAAAACATCAGTTTGGGCCCTCTGAAGTAATTTTTAGCATTGCAACTTGAAACATTAAGAGAACAACATAATTTTTTAATATGGCCTAAAACAGCTTCAACACGCTGAGAAAACATCAGTTTGGGCCCCCTGAAGTGATTTTAAACATTGCAACTTGAAACTTTAGGAGAACAACATCATTTTTTAATATGGTTAAAACAGTGTCAACACATTGAGAAAACATCAGTTTGGGCCCTCTGAAGTGATTTTTAACATTGCATCTTGAAACTTTAATAAAACAACTTCATTTTTTAATATGGCCTTAAACAACTTCAACACGCTGAGAAAACATCAGTTTGGGCCCTCTGAAGTGATTTTTAACATTGCAGCTTGAAACTTTAAGAGAACAACTTAATTTTTTAGTATGGCCTAAAACAGCTTCAACACGCTGAGAAAACATCAGTTTTGGCCCTCTGAAGTGATTTTTAACATTGCAGCTTGAAACTTTAAGAAAACAACTTAATTTTTTAAAATGGACTAAATTAGCTTCAACACGATGAGAAAACATCAGTTTGGGCCCTCCGAAGTGATTTTTTACATTGCAGCTTGAAACTTTAAGAAAACAACTTCATTTTTTATTGTGGCCAAAAACAGCTTCAACACGCTGAGAAAACATCAGTTTGGGCCCTCTGAAGTGATTTTTAGCATTGCAACTTGAAACATTAAGAGAACAACATATTTTTTTAAAATGGCCTAAAACAGCTTCAACACGATGAGAAAAAATCAGTTTGGGCCCTTCGAAGTGATCTTTTACATTGCAACGTGAAACTTTAAGAGAACAACTTTATTTTTTAAAAGGGCCAAACACAGCTTCAAACGCTGAGAAAATATCAGTTTGGGCCCTCCGAAGTGATTTTTTACATTGCAACTTGAAACTTTAAGAGAACAACTTAATTTTTAAGTATGGCCTAAAACAGCTTCAACACGCTGAGAAAACGTCAGTTTGGGCCCTCTGAAGTGATTTTTAACATTGCAACTTGAAACTTTAAGAGAACAACTAATTTTTAAGTATGGCCTAAAACAGCTTCAACACGCTGAGAAAACGTCAGTTTGGGCCCTCTGAAGTGATTTTTAACATTGCAACTTGAAACTTTAAGAGAAACACTAAATTTTTAAGTATGGCCTAAAACAGCTTCAACACGCTGAGAAAACGTCAGTTTGGGCCCTCTGAAGTGATTTTTAACATTGCAACTTGAAACTTTAAGAGAACAACTTAATTTTTAAGTATGGCCTAAAACAGCTTCAACACGCTGAGAAAACGTCAGTTTGGGCCCTCTGAAGTGATTTTTAACATTGCAACTTGAAACTTTAAGAGAACAACTAAATTTTTAAGTATGGCCTAAAACAGCTTCAACACGCTGAGAAAACGTCAGTTTGGGCCCTCTGAAGTGATTTTTAACATTGCAACTTGAAACTTTAAGAGAACAACTAAATTTTTAAGTATGGCCTAAAACAGCTTCAACACGCTGAGAAAACGTCAGTTTGGGCCCTCTGAAGTGATTTTTAACATTGCAACTTGAAACTTTAAGAGAACAACTAAATTTTTAAGTATGGCCTAAAACAGCTTCAACACGCTGAGAAAACGTCAGTTTGGGCCCTCTGAAGTGATTTTTAACATTGCAACTTGAAACTTTAAGAGAACAACTAAATTTTTAAGTATGGCCTAAAACAGCTTCAACACGCTGAGAAAACGTCAGTTTGGGCCCTCTGAAGTGATTTTTAACATTGCAACTTGAAACTTTAAGAGAACAACTAAATTTTTAAGTATGGCCTAAAACAGCTTCAACACGCTGAGAAAACGTCAGTTTGGGCCCTCTGAAGTGATTTTTAACATTGCAACTTGAAACTTTAAGAGAACAACTAAATTTTTAAGTATGGCCTAAAACAGCTTCAACACGCTGAGAAAACGTCAGTTTGGGCCCTCTGAAGTGATTTTTAACATTGCAACTTGAAACTTTAAGAGAACAACTAAATTTTTAAGTATGGCCTAAAACAGCTTCAACACGCTGAGAAAACGTCAGTTTGGGCCCTCTGAAGTGATTTTTAACATTGCAACTTGAAACTTTAAGAGAACAACTAAATTTTTAAGTATGGCCTAAAACAGCTTCAACACGCTGAGAAAACGTCAGTTTGGGCCCTCTGAAGTGATTTTTAACATTGCAACTTGAAACTTTAAGAGAACAACTAAATTTTTAAGTATGGCCTAAAACAGCTTCAACACGCTGAGAAAACGTCAGTTTGGGCCCTCTGAAGTGATTTTTAACATTGCAACTTGAAACTTTAAGAGAACAACTAAATTTTTAAGTATGGCCTAAAACAGCTTCAACACGCTGAGAAAACGTCAGTTTGGGCCCTCTGAAGTGATTTTTAACATTGCAACTTGAAACTTTAAGAGAACAACTAAATTTTTAAGTATGGCCTAAAACAGCTTCAACACGCTGAGAAAACGTCAGTTTGGGCCCTCTGAAGTGATTTTTAACATTGCAACTTGAAACTTTAAGAGAACAACTAAATTTTTAAGTATGGCCTAAAACAGCTTCAACACGCTGAGAAAACGTCAGTTTGGGCCCTCTGAAGTGATTTTTAACATTGCAACTTGAAACTTTAAGAGAACAACTAAATTTTTAAGTATGGCCTAAAACAGCTTCAACACGCTGAGAAAACGTCAGTTTGGGCCCTCTGAAGTGATTTTTAACATTGCAACTTGAAACTTTAAGAGAACAACTAAATTTTTAAGTATGGCCTAAAACAGCTTCAACACGCTGAGAAAACGTCAGTTTGGGCCCTCTGAAGTGATTTTTAACATTGCAACTTGAAACTTTAAGAGAACAACTAAATTTTTAAGTATGGCCTAAAACAGCTTCAACACGCTGAGAAAACATCAGTTTGGGCCCTCTGAAGTGATTTTTAACATTGCAGCTTGAAACTTTAAGAGAACAACTTAAATTTTTAATATGGCCTAAAACAGCTTTAATATGCTGAGAAAACATCAGTTTTGGCCCTCTGAAGTGATTTTTAACATTGCAGCTTGAAACTTTAAGAAAACAACTTAATTTTTTAAAATGGACTAAATTAGCTTCAACACGATGAGAAAACATCAGTTTGGGCCCTCCGAAGTGATTTTTTACATTGCAGCTTGAAACTTTAAGAAAACAACTTCATTTTTTATTGTGGCCTAAAACAGCTTCAACACGCTGAGAAAACATCAGTTTGGGCCCACTGAAGTGATTTTTAGCATTGCAACTTGAAACATTAAGAGAACAACATATTTTTTTAAAATGGCCTAAAACAGCTTCAACACGATGAGAAAACATCAGTTTGGGCCCCCTGAAGTGATTTTAAACATTGCAACTTGAAACTTTAAGAGAACAACTAAATTTTTAAGTATGGCCTAAAACAGCTTCAACACGCTGAGAAAACGTCAGTTTGGGCCCTCTGAAGTGATTTTTAACATTGCAACTTGAAACTTTAAGAGAACAACTAAATTTTTAAGTATGGCCTAAAACAGCTTCAACACGCTGAGAAAACGTCAGTTTGGGCCCTCTGAAGTGATTTTTAACATTGCAACTTGAAACTTTAAGAGAACAACTAAATTTTTAAGTATGGCCTAAAACAGCTTCAACACGCTGAGAAAACGTCAGTTTGGGCCCTCTGAAGTGATTTTTAACATTGCAACTTGAAACTTTAAGAGAACAACTAAATTTTTAAGTATGGCCTAAAACAGCTTCAACACGCTGAGAAAACGTCAGTTTGGGCCCTCTGAAGTGATTTTTAACATTGCAACTTGAAACTTTAAGAGAACAACTAAATTTTTAAGTATGGCCTAAAACAGCTTCAACACGCTGAGAAAACGTCAGTTTGGGCCCTCTGAAGTGATTTTTAACATTGCAACTTGAAACTTTAAGAAAACAACTAAATTTTTAAGTATGGCCTAAAACAGCTTCAACACGCTGAGAAAACGTCAGTTTGGGCCCTCTGAAGTGATTTTTAACATTGCAACTTGAAACTTTAAGAGAACAACTAAATTTTTAAGTATGGCCTAAAACAGCTTCAACACGCTGAGAAAACGTCAGTTTGGGCCCTCTGAAGTGATTTTTAACATTGCAACTTGAAACTTTAAGAGAACAACTAAATTTTTAAGTATGGCCTAAAACAGCTTCAACACGCTGAGAAAACGTCAGTTTGGGCCCTCTGAAGTGATTTTTAACATTGCAACTTGAAACTTTAAGAGAACAACTAAATTTTTAAGTATGGCCTAAAACAGCTTCAACACGCTGAGAAAACGTCAGTTTGGGCCCTCTGAAGTGATTTTTAACATTGCAACTTGAAACTTTAAGAGAACAACTAAATTTTTAAGTATGGCCTAAATTAGCTTCAACACGATGAGAAAACATCAGTTTGGGCCCTCCGAAGTGATTTTTTACATTGCAGCTTGAAACTTTAAGAAAACAACTTCATTTTTTATTGTGGCCTAAAACAGCTTCAACACGCTGAGAAAACATCAGTTTGGGCCCTCTGAAGTGATTTTTAGCATTGCAACTTGAAACATTAAGAGAACAACATATTTTTTTAAAATGGCCTAAAACAGCTTCAACACGATGAGAAAAAATCAGTTTGGGCCCTTCGAAGTGATCTTTTACATTGCAACGTGAAACTTTAAGAGAACAACTTTATTTTTTAAAAGGGCCAAACACAGCTTCAAACGCTGAGAAAATATCAGTTTGGGCCCTCCGAAGTGATTTTTTACATTGCACCTTGAAACTTTAAGAAAACCACTTCATTTTTTATTATGGCCTAAAACAGCTTCAATACGCTAAGAAAACATCAGTTTTGGCCCTCTGAAGTGATTTTTAACATTGCAGCTTGAAACTTTAAGAGAACAACTAAATTTTTAAGTATGGCCTAAAACAGCTTCAACACGCTGAGAAAACGTCAGTTTGGGCCCTCTGAAGTGATTTTTAACATTGCAACTTGAAACTTTAAGAGAACAACTAAATTTTTAAGTATGGCCTAAAACAGCTTCAACACGCTGAGAAAACGTCAGTTTGGGCCCTCTGAAGTGATTTTTAACATTGCAACTTGAAACTTTAAGAGAACAACTAAATTTTTAAGTATGGCCTAAAACAGCTTCAACACGCTGAGAAAACGTCAGTTTGGGCCCTCTGAAGTGATTTTTAACATTGCAACTTGAAACTTTAAGAGAACAACTAAATTTTTAAGTATGGCCTAAAACAGCTTCAACACGCTGAGAAAACGTCAGTTTGGGCCCTCTGAAGTGATTTTTAACATTGCAACTTGAAACTTTAAGAGAACAACTAAATTTTTAAGTATGGCCTAAAACAGCTTCAACACGCTGAGAAAACGTCAGTTTGGGCCCTCTGAAGTGATTTTTAACATTGCAACTTGAAACTTTAAGAGAACAACTAAATTTTTAAGTATGGCCTAAAACAGCTTCAACACGCTGAGAAAACGTCAGTTTGGGCCCTCTGAAGTGATTTTTAACATTGCAACTTGAAACTTTAAGAGAACAACTAAATTTTTAAGTATGGCCTAAAACAGCTTCAACACGCTGAGAAAACGTCAGTTTGGGCCCTCTGAAGTGATTTTTAACATTGCAACTTGAAACTTTAAGAGAACAACTAAATTTTTAAGTATGGCCTAAAACAGCTTCAACACGCTGAGAAAACGTCAGTTTGGGCCCTCTGAAGTGATTTTTAACATTGCAACTTGAAACTTTAAGAGAACAACTAAATTTTTAAGTATGGCCTAAAACAGCTTCAACACGCTGAGAAAACGTCAGTTTGGGCCCTCTGAAGTGATTTTTAACATTGCAACTTGAAACTTTAAGAGAACAACTAAATTTTTTAGGTATGGCCTAAAACAGCTTCAACACGCTGAGAAAACGTCAGTTTGGGCCCTCTGAAGTGATTTTTAACATTGCAACTTGAAACTTTAAGAGAACAACTAAATTTTTAAGTATGGCCTAAAACAGCTTCAACACGCTGAGAAAACGTCAGTTTGGGCCCTCTGAAGTGATTTTTAACATTGCAACTTGAAACTTTAAGAGAACAACTAAATTTTTAAGTATGGCCTAAAACAGCTTCAACACGCTGAGAAAACGTCAGTTTGGGCCCTCTGAAGTGATTTTTAACATTGCAACTTGAAACTTTAAGAGAACAACTAAATTTTTAAGTATGGCCTAAAACAGCTTCAACACGCTGAGAAAACGTCAGTTTGGGCCCTCTGAAGTGATTTTTAACATTGCAACTTGAAACTTTAAGAGAACAACTAAATTTTTAAGTATGGCCTAAAACAGCTTCAACACGCTGAGAAAACGTCAGTTTGGGCCCTCTGAAGTGATTTTTAACATTGCAACTTGAAACTTTAAGAGAACAACTAAATTTTTAAGTATGGCCTAAAACAGCTTCAACACGCTGAGAAAACGTCAGTTTGGGCCCTCTGAAGTGATTTTTAACATTGCAACTTGAAACTTTAAGAGAACAACTAAATTTTTAAGTATGGCCTAAAACAGCTTCAACACGCTGAGAAAACGTCAGTTTGGGCCCTCTGAAGTGATTTTTAACATTGCAACTTGAAACTTTAAGAGAACAACTAAATTTTTAAGTATGGCCTAAAACAGCTTCAACACGCTGAGAAAACGTCAGTTTGGGCCCTCTGAAGTGATTTTTAACATTGCAACTTGAAACTTTAAGAGAACAACTAAATTTTTAAGTATGGCCTAAAACAGCTTCAACACGCTGAGAAAACGTCAGTTTGGGCCCTCTGAAGTGATTTTTAACATTGCAACTTGAAACTTTAAGAGAACAACTAAATTTTTAAGTATGGCCTAAAACAGCTTCAACACGCTGAGAAAACGTCAGTTTGGGCCCTCTGAAGTGATTTTTAACATTGCAACTTGAAACTTTAAGAGAACAACTAAATTTTTAAGTATGGCCTAAAACAGCTTCAACACGCTGAGAAAACGTCAGTTTGGGCCCTCTGAAGTGATTTTTAACATTGCAACTTGAAACTTTAAGAGAACAACTAAATTTTTAAGTATGGCCTAAAACAGCTTCAACACGCTGAGAAAACGTCAGTTTGGGCCCTCTGAAGTGATTTTTAACATTGCAACTTGAAACTTTAAGAGAACAACTAAATTTTTAAGTATGGCCTAAAACAGCTTCAACACGCTGAGAAAACGTCAGTTTGGGCCCTCTGAAGTGATTTTTAACATTGCAACTTGAAACTTTAAGAGAACAACTAAATTTTTAAGTATGGCCTAAAACAGCTTCAACACGCTGAGAAAACGTCAGTTTGGGCCCTCTGAAGTGATTTTTAACATTGCAACTTGAAACTTTAAGAGAACAACTAAATTTTTAAGTATGGCCTAAAACAGCTTCAACACGCTGAGAAAACGTCAGTTTGGGCCCTCTGAAGTGATTTTTAACATTGCAACTTGAAACTTTAAGAGAACAACTAAATTTTTAAGTATGGCCTAAAACAGCTTCAACACGCTGAGAAAACGTCAGTTTGGGCCCTCTGAAGTGATTTTTAACATTGCAACTTGAAACTTTAAGAGAACAACTAAATTTTTAAGTATGGCCTAAAACAGCTTCAACACGCTGAGAAAACGTCAGTTTGGGCCCTCTGAAGTGATTTTTAACATTGCAACTTGAAACTTTAAGAGAACAACTAAATTTTTAAGTATGGCCTAAAACAGCTTCAACACGCTGAGAAAACGTCAGTTTGGGCCCTCTGAAGTGATTTTTAACATTGCAACTTGAAACTTTAAGAGAACAACTAAATTTTTAAGTATGGCCTAAAACAGCTTCAACACGCTGAGAAAACGTCAGTTTGGGCCCTCTGAAGTGATTTTTAACATTGCAACTTGAAACTTTAAGAGAACAACTAAATTTTTAAGTATGGCCTAAAACAGCTTCAACACGCTGAGAAAACGTCAGTTTGGGCCCTCTGAAGTGATTTTTAACATTGCAACTTGAAACTTTAAGAGAACAACTAAATTTTTAAGTATGGCCTAAAACAGCTTCAACACGCTGAGAAAACGTCAGTTTGGGCCCTCTGAAGTGATTTTTAACATTGCAACTTGAAACTTTAAGAGAACAACTAAATTTTTAAGTATGGCCTAAAACAGCTTCAACACGCTGAGAAAACGTCAGTTTGGGCCCTCTGAAGTGATTTTTAACATTGCAACTTGAAACTTTAAGAGAACAACTAAATTTTTAAGTATGGCCTAAAACAGCTTCAACACGCTGAGAAAACGTCAGTTTGGGCCCTCTGAAGTGATTTTTAACATTGCAACTTGAAACTTTAAGAGAACAACTAAATTTTTAAGTATGGCCTAAAACAGCTTCAACACGCTGAGAAAACGTCAGTTTGGGCCCTCTGAAGTGATTTTTAACATTGCAACTTGAAACTTTAAGAGAACAACTAAATTTTTAAGTATGGCCTAAAACAGCTTCAACACGCTGAGAAAACGTCAGTTTGGGCCCTCTGAAGTGATTTTTAACATTGCAACTTGAAACTTTAAGAGAACAACTAAATTTTTAAGTATGGCCTAAAACAGCTTCAACACGCTGAGAAAACGTCAGTTTGGGCCCTCTGAAGTGATTTTTAACATTGCAACTTGAAACTTTAAGAGAACAACTAAATTTTTAAGTATGGCCTAAAACAGCTTCAACACGCTGAGAAAACGTCAGTTTGGGCCCTCTGAAGTGATTTTTAACATTGCAACTTGAAACTTTAAGAGAACAACTAAATTTTTAAGTATGGCCTAAAACAGCTTCAACACGCTGAGAAAACGTCAGTTTGGGCCCTCTGAAGTGATTTTTAACATTGCAACTTGAAACTTTAAGAGAACAACTAAATTTTTAAGTATGGCCTAAAACAGCTTCAACACGCTGAGAAAACGTCAGTTTGGGCCCTCTGAAGTGATTTTTAACATTGCAACTTGAAACTTTAAGAGAACAACTAAATTTTTAAGTATGGCCTAAAACAGCTTCAACACGCTGAGAAAACGTCAGTTTGGGCCCTCTGAAGTGATTTTTAACATTGCAACTTGAAACTTTAAGAGAACAACTAAATTTTTAAGTATGGCCTAAAACAGCTTCAACACGCTGAGAAAACGTCAGTTTGGGCCCTCTGAAGTGATTTTTAACATTGCAACTTGAAACTTTAAGAGAACAACTAAATTTTTAAGTATGGCCTAAAACAGCTTCAACACGCTGAGAAAACGTCAGTTTGGGCCCTCTGAAGTGATTTTTAACATTGCAACTTGAAACTTTAAGAGAACAACTAAATTTTTAAGTATGGCCTAAAACAGCTTCAACACGCTGAGAAAACGTCAGTTTGGGCCCTCTGAAGTGATTTTTAACATTGCAACTTGAAACTTTAAGAGAACAACTAAATTTTTAAGTATGGCCTAAAACAGCTTCAACACGCTGAGAAAACGTCAGTTTGGGCCCTCTGAAGTGATTTTTAACATTGCAACTTGAAACTTTAAGAGAACAACTAAATTTTTAAGTATGGCCTAAAACAGCTTCAACACGCTGAGAAAACGTCAGTTTGGGCCCTCTGAAGTGATTTTTAACATTGCAACTTGAAACTTTAAGAGAACAACTAAATTTTTAAGTATGGCCTAAAACAGCTTCAACACGCTGAGAAAACGTCAGTTTGGGCCCTCTGAAGTGATTTTTAACATTGCAACTTGAAACTTTAAGAGAACAACTAAATTTTTAAGTATGGCCTAAAACAGCTTCAACACGCTGAGAAAACGTCAGTTTGGGCCCTCTGAAGTGATTTTTAACATTGCAACTTGAAACTTTAAGAGAACAACTAAATTTTTAAGTATGGCCTAAAACAGCTTCAACACGCTGAGAAAACGTCAGTTTGGGCCCTCTGAAGTGATTTTTAACATTGCAACTTGAAACTTTAAGAGAACAACTAAATTTTTAAGTATGGCCTAAAACAGCTTCAACACGCTGAGAAAACGTCAGTTTGGGCCCTCTGAAGTGATTTTTAACATTGCAACTTGAAACTTTAAGAGAACAACTAAATTTTTAAGTATGGCCTAAAACAGCTTCAACACGCTGAGAAAACGTCAGTTTGGGCCCTCTGAAGTGATTTTTAACATTGCAACTTGAAACTTTAAGAGAACAACTAAATTTTTAAGTATGGCCTAAAACAGCTTCAACACGCTGAGAAAACGTCAGTTTGGGCCCTCTGAAGTGATTTTTAACATTGCAACTTGAAACTTTAAGAGAACAACTAAATTTTTAAGTATGGCCTAAAACAGCTTCAACACGCTGAGAAAACGTCAGTTTGGGCCCTCTGAAGTGATTTTTAACATTGCAACTTGAAACTTTAAGAGAACAACTAAATTTTTAAGTATGGCCTAAAACAGCTTCAACACGCTGAGAAAACGTCAGTTTGGGCCCTCTGAAGTGATTTTTAACATTGCAACTTGAAACTTTAAGAGAACAACTAAATTTTTAAGTATGGCCTAAAACAGCTTCAACACGCTGAGAAAACGTCAGTTTGGGCCCTCTGAAGTGATTTTTAACATTGCAACTTGAAACTTTAAGAGAACAACTAAATTTTTAAGTATGGCCTAAAACAGCTTCAACACGCTGAGAAAACGTCAGTTTGGGCCCTCTGAAGTGATTTTTAACATTGCAACTTGAAACTTTAAGAGAACAACTAAATTTTTAAGTATGGCCTAAAACAGCTTCAACACGCTGAGAAAACGTCAGTTTGGGCCCTCTGAAGTGATTTTTAACATTGCAACTTGAAACTTTAAGAGAACAACTAAATTTTTAAGTATGGCCTAAAACAGCTTCAACACGCTGAGAAAACGTCAGTTTGGGCCCTCTGAAGTGATTTTTAACATTGCAACTTGAAACTTTAAGAGAACAACTAAATTTTTAAGTATGGCCTAAAACAGCTTCAACACGCTGAGAAAACGTCAGTTTGGGCCCTCTGAAGTGATTTTTAACATTGCAACTTGAAACTTTAAGAGAACAACTAAATTTTTAAGTATGGCCTAAAACAGCTTCAACACGCTGAGAAAACGTCAGTTTGGGCCCTCTGAAGTGATTTTTAACATTGCAACTTGAAACTTTAAGAGAACAACTAAATTTTTAAGTATGGCCTAAAACAGCTTCAACACGCTGAGAAAACGTCAGTTTGGGCCCTCTGAAGTGATTTTTAACATTGCAACTTGAAACTTTAAGAGAACAACTAAATTTTTAAGTATGGCCTAAAACAGCTTCAACACGCTGAGAAAACGTCAGTTTGGGCCCTCTGAAGTGATTTTTAACATTGCAACTTGAAACTTTAAGAGAACAACTAAATTTTTAAGTATGGCCTAAAACAGCTTCAACACGCTGAGAAAACGTCAGTTTGGGCCCTCTGAAGTGATTTTTAACATTGCAACTTGAAACTTTAAGAGAACAACTAAATTTTTAAGTATGGCCTAAAACAGCTTCAACACGCTGAGAAAACGTCAGTTTGGGCCCTCTGAAGTGATTTTTAACATTGCAACTTGAAACTTTAAGAGAACAACTAAATTTTTAAGTATGGCCTAAAACAGCTTCAACACGCTGAGAAAACGTCAGTTTGGGCCCTCTGAAGTGATTTTTAACATTGCAACTTGAAACTTTAAGAGAACAACTAAATTTTTAAGTATGGCCTAAAACAGCTTCAACACGCTGAGAAAACGTCAGTTTGGGCCCTCTGAAGTGATTTTTAACATTGCAACTTGAAACTTTAAGAGAACAACTAAATTTTTAAGTATGGCCTAAAACAGCTTCAACACGCTGAGAAAACGTCAGTTTGGGCCCTCTGAAGTGATTTTTAACATTGCAACTTAAAACTTTAAGAGAACAACTAAATTTTTAAGTATGGCCTAAAACAGCTTCAACACGCTGAGAAAACGTCAGTTTGGGCCCTCTGAAGTGATTTTTAACATTGCAACTTGAAACTTTAAGAGAACAACTAAATTTTTAAGTATGGCCTAAAACAGCTTCAACACGCTGAGAAAACGTCAGTTTGGGCCCTCTGAAGTGATTTTTAACATTGCAACTTGAAACTTTAAGAGAACAACTAAATTTTTAAGTATGGCCTAAAACAGCTTCAACACGCTGTCAGTTTGGGCCCTCTGAAGTGATTTTTAACATTGCAACTTGAAACTTTAAGAGAACAACTAAATTTTTAAGTATGGCCTAAAACAGCTTCAACACGCTGAGAAAACGTCAGTTTGGGCCCTCTGAAGTGATTTTTAACATTGCAACTTGAAACTTTAAGAGAACAACTAAATTTTTAAGTATGGCCTAAAACAGCTTCAACACGCTGAGAAAACGTCAGTTTGGGCCCTCTGAAGTGATTTTTAACATTGCAACTTGAAACTTTAAGAGAACAACTAAATTTTTAAGTATGGCCTAAAACAGCTTCAACACGCTGAGAAAACGTCAGTTTGGGCCCTCTGAAGTGATTTTTAACATTGCAACTTGAAACTTTAAGAGAACAACTAAATTTTTAAGTATGGCCTAAAACAGCTTCAACACGCTGAGAAAACGTCAGTTTGGGCCCTCTGAAGTGATTTTTAACATTGCAACTTGAAACTTTAAGAGAACAACTAAATTTTTAAGTATGGCCTAAAACAGCTTCAACACGCTGAGAAAACGTCAGTTTGGGCCCTCTGAAGTGATTTTTAACATTGCAACTTGAAACTTTAAGAGAACAACTAAATTTTTAAGTATGGCCTAAAACAGCTTCAACACGCTGAGAAAACGTCAGTTTGGGCCCTCTGAAGTGATTTTTAACATTGCAACTTGAAACTTTAAGAGAACAACTAAATTTTTAAGTATGGCCTAAAACAGCTTCAACACGCTGAGAAAACGTCAGTTTGGGCCCTCTGAAGTGATTTTTAACATTGCAACTTGAAACTTTAAGAGAACAACTAAATTTTTAAGTATGGCCTAAAACAGCTTCAACACGCTGAGAAAACGTCAGTTTGGGCCCTCTGAAGTGATTTTTAACATTGCAACTTGAAACTTTAAGAGAACAACTAAATTTTTAAGTATGGCCTAAAACAGCTTCAACACGCTGAGAAAACGTCAGTTTGGGCCCTCTGAAGTGATTTTTAACATTGCAACTTGAAACTTTAAGAGAACAACTAAATTTTTAAGTATGGCCTAAAACAGCTTCAACACGCTGAGAAAACGTCAGTTTGGGCCCTCTGAAGTGATTTTTAACATTGCAACTTGAAACTTTAAGAGAACAACTAAATTTTTAAGTATGGCCTAAAACAGCTTCAACACGCTGAGAAAACGTCAGTTTGGGCCCTCTGAAGTGATTTTTAACATTGCAACTTGAAACTTTAAGAGAACAACTAAATTTTTAAGTATGGCCTAAAACAGCTTCAACACGCTGAGAAAACGTCAGTTTGGGCCCTCTGAAGTGATTTTTAACATTGCAACTTGAAACTTTAAGAGAACAACTAAATTTTTAAGTATGGCCTAAAACAGCTTCAACACGCTGAGAAAACGTCAGTTTGGGCCCTCTGAAGTGATTTTTAACATTGCAACTTGAAACTTTAAGAGAACAACTAAATTTTTAAGTATGGCCTAAAACAGCTTCAACACGCTGAGAAAACGTCAGTTTGGGCCCTCTGAAGTGATTTTTAACATTGCAACTTGAAACTTTAAGAGAACAACTAAATTTTTAAGTATGGCCTAAAACAGCTTCAACACGCTGAGAAAACGTCAGTTTGGGCCCTCTGAAGTGATTTTTAACATTGCAACTTGAAACTTTAAGAGAACAACTAAATTTTTAAGTATGGCCTAAAACAGCTTCAACACGCTGAGAAAACGTCAGTTTGGGCCCTCTGAAGTGATTTTTAACATTGCAACTTGAAACTTTAAGAGAACAACTAAATTTTTAAGTATGGCCTAAAACAGCTTCAACACGCTGAGAAAACGTCAGTTTGGGCCCTCTGAAGTGATTTTTAACATTGCAACTTGAAACTTTAAGAGAACAACTAAATTTTTAAGTATGGCCTAAAACAGCTTCAACACGCTGAGAAAACGTCAGTTTGGGCCCTCTGAAGTGATTTTTAACATTGCAACTTGAAACTTTAAGAGAACAACTAAATTTTTAAGTATGGCCTAAAACAGCTTCAACACGCTGAGAAAACGTCAGTTTGGGCCCTCTGAAGTGATTTTTAACATTGCAACTTGAAACTTTAAGAGAACAACTAAATTTTTAAGTATGGCCTAAAACAGCTTCAACACGCTGAGAAAACGTCAGTTTGGGCCCTCTGAAGTGATTTTTAACATTGCAACTTGAAACTTTAAGAGAACAACTAAATTTTTAAGTATGGCCTAAAACAGCTTCAACACGCTGAGAAAACGTCAGTTTGGGCCCTCTGAAGTGATTTTTAACATTGCAACTTGAAACTTTAAGAGAACAACTAAATTTTTAAGTATGGCCTAAAACAGCTTCAACACGCTGAGAAAACGTCAGTTTGGGCCCTCTGAAGTGATTTTTAACATTGCAACTTGAAACTTTAAGAGAACAACTAAATTTTTAAGTATGGCCTAAAACAGCTTCAACACGCTGAGAAAACGTCAGTTTGGGCCCTCTGAAGTGATTTTTAACATTGCAACTTGAAACTTTAAGAGAACAACTAAATTTTTAAGTATGGCCTAAAACAGCTTCAACACGCTGAGAAAACGTCAGTTTGGGCCCTCTGAAGTGATTTTTAACATTGCAACTTGAAACTTTAAGAGAACAACTAAATTTTTAAGTATGGCCTAAAACAGCTTCAACACGCTGAGAAAACGTCAGTTTGGGCCCTCTGAAGTGATTTTTAACATTGCAACTTGAAACTTTAAGAGAACAACTAAATTTTTAAGTATGGCCTAAAACAGCTTCAACACGCTGAGAAAACGTCAGTTTGGGCCCTCTGAAGTGATTTTTAACATTGCAACTTGAAACTTTAAGAGAACAACTAAATTTTTAAGTATGGCCTAAAACAGCTTCAACACGCTGAGAAAACGTCAGTTTGGGCCCTCTGAAGTGATTTTTAACATTGCAACTTGAAACTTTAAGAGAACAACTAAATTTTTAAGTATGGCCTAAAACAGCTTCAACACGCTGAGAAAACGTCAGTTTGGGCCCTCTGAAGTGATTTTTAACATTGCAACTTGAAACTTTAAGAGAACAACTAAATTTTTAAGTATGGCCTAAAACAGCTTCAACACGCTGAGAAAACGTCAGTTTGGGCCCTCTGAAGTGATTTTTAACATTGCAACTTGAAACTTTAAGAGAACAACTAAATTTTTAAGTATGGCCTAAAACAGCTTCAACACGCTGAGAAAACGTCAGTTTGGGCCCTCTGAAGTGATTTTTAACATTGCAACTTGAAACTTTAAGAGAACAACTAAATTTTTAAGTATGGCCTAAAACAGCTTCAACACGCTGAGAAAACGTCAGTTTGGGCCCTCTGAAGTGATTTTTAACATTGCAACTTGAAACTTTAAGAGAACAACTAAATTTTTAAGTATGGCCTAAAACAGCTTCAACACGCTGAGAAAACGTCAGTTTGGGCCCTCTGAAGTGATTTTTAACATTGCAACTTGAAACTTTAAGAGAACAACTAAATTTTTAAGTATGGCCTAAAACAGCTTCAACACGCTGAGAAAACGTCAGTTTGGGCCCTCTGAAGTGATTTTTAACATTGCAACTTGAAACTTTAAGAGAACAACTAAATTTTTAAGTATGGCCTAAAACAGCTTCAACACGCTGAGAAAACGTCAGTTTGGGCCCTCTGAAGTGATTTTTAACATTGCAACTTGAAACTTTAAGAGAACAACTAAATTTTTAAGTATGGCCTAAAACAGCTTCAACACGCTGAGAAAACGTCAGTTTGGGCCCTCTGAAGTGATTTTTAACATTGCAACTTGAAACTTTAAGAGAACAACTAAATTTTTAAGTATGGCCTAAAACAGCTTCAACACGCTGAGAAAACGTCAGTTTGGGCCCTCTGAAGTGATTTTTAACATTGCAACTTGAAACTTTAAGAGAACAACTAAATTTTTAAGTATGGCCTAAAACAGCTTCAACACGCTGAGAAAACGTCAGTTTGGGCCCTCTGAAGTGATTTTTAACATTGCAACTTGAAACTTTAAGAGAACAACTAAATTTTTAAGTATGGCCTAAAACAGCTTCAACACGCTGAGAAAACGTCAGTTTGGGCCCTCTGAAGTGATTTTTAACATTGCAACTTGAAACTTTAAGAGAACAACTAAATTTTTAAGTATGGCCTAAAACAGCTTCAACACGCTGAGAAAACGTCAGTTTGGGCCCTCTGAAGTGATTTTTAACATTGCAACTTGAAACTTTAAGAGAACAACTAAATTTTTAAGTATGGCCTAAAACAGCTTCAACACGCTGAGAAAACGTCAGTTTGGGCCCTCTGAAGTGATTTTTAACATTGCAACTTGAAACTTTAAGAGAACAACTAAATTTTTAAGTATGGCCTAAAACAGCTTCAACACGCTGAGAAAACGTCAGTTTGGGCCCTCTGAAGTGATTTTTAACATTGCAACTTGAAACTTTAAGAGAACAACTAAATTTTTAAGTATGGCCTAAAACAGCTTCAACACGCTGAGAAAACGTCAGTTTGGGCCCTCTGAAGTGATTTTTAACATTGCAACTTGAAACTTTAAGAGAACAACTAAATTTTTAAGTATGGCCTAAAACAGCTTCAACACGCTGAGAAAACGTCAGTTTGGGCCCTCTGAAGTGATTTTTAACATTGCAACTTGAAACTTTAAGAGAACAACTAAATTTTTAAGTATGGCCTAAAACAGCTTCAACACGCTGAGAAAACGTCAGTTTGGGCCCTCTGAAGTGATTTTTAACATTGCAACTTGAAACTTTAAGAGAACAACTAAATTTTTAAGTATGGCCTAAAACAGCTTCAACACGCTGAGAAAACGTCAGTTTGGGCCCTCTGAAGTGATTTTTAACATTGCAACTTGAAACTTTAAGAGAACAACTAAATTTTTAAGTATGGCCTAAAACAGCTTCAACACGCTGAGAAAACGTCAGTTTGGGCCCTCTGAAGTGATTTTTAACATTGCAACTTGAAACTTTAAGAGAACAACTAAATTTTTAAGTATGGCCTAAAACAGCTTCAACACGCTGAGAAAACGTCAGTTTGGGCCCTCTGAAGTGATTTTTAACATTGCAACTTGAAACTTTAAGAGAACAACTAAATTTTTAAGTATGGCCTAAAACAGCTTCAACACGCTGAGAAAACGTCAGTTTGGGCCCTCTGAAGTGATTTTTAACATTGCAACTTGAAACTTTAAGAGAACAACTAAATTTTTAA
Organism: Gouania willdenowi; assembly: GCF_900634775.1. Taxonomy (NCBI): domain Eukaryota; kingdom Metazoa; phylum Chordata; class Actinopteri; order Blenniiformes; family Gobiesocidae; genus Gouania; species Gouania willdenowi. The sequence goes on along the minus strand of NC_041051.1, from coordinate 4,936,875 downwards.
GTATGGCCTAAAACAGCTTCAACACGCTGAGAAAACGTCAGTTTGGGCCCTCTGAAGTGATTTTTAACATTGCAACTTGAAACTTTAAGAGAACAACTAAATTTTTAAGTATGGCCTAAAACAGCTTCAACACGCTGAGAAAACGTCAGTTTGGGCCCTCTGAAGTGATTTTTAACATTGCAACTTGAAACTTTAAGAGAACAACTAAATTTTTAAGTATGGCCTAAAACAGCTTCAACACGCTGAGAAAACGTCAGTTTGGGCCCTCTGAAGTGATTTTTAACATTGCAACTTGAAACTTTAAGAGAACAACTAAATTTTTAAGTATGGCCTAAAACAGCTTCAACACGCTGAGAAAACGTCAGTTTGGGCCCTCTGAAGTGATTTTTAACATTGCAACTTGAAACTTTAAGAGAACAACTAAATTTTTAAGTATGGCCTAAAACAGCTTCAACACGCTGAGAAAACGTCAGTTTGGGCCCTCTGAAGTGATTTTTAACATTGCAACTTGAAACTTTAAGAGAACAACTAAATTTTTAAGTATGGCCTAAAACAGCTTCAACACGCTGAGAAAACGTCAGTTTGGGCCCTCTGAAGTGATTTTTAACATTGCAACTTGAAACTTTAAGAGAACAACTAAATTTTTAAGTATGGCCTAAAACAGCTTCAACACGCTGAGAAAACGTCAGTTTGGGCCCTCTGAAGTGATTTTTAACATTGCAACTTGAAACTTTAAGAGAACAACTAAATTTTTAAGTATGGCCTAAAACAGCTTCAACACGCTGAGAAAACGTCAGTTTGGGCCCTCTGAAGTGATTTTTAACATTGCAACTTGAAACTTTAAGAGAACAACTAAATTTTTAAGTATGGCCTAAAACAGCTTCAACACGCTGAGAAAACGTCAGTTTGGGCCCTCTGAAGTGATTTTTAACATTGCAACTTGAAACTTTAAGAGAACAACTAAATTTTTAAGTATGGCCTAAAACAGCTTCAACACGCTGAGAAAACGTCAGTTTGGGCCCTCTGAAGTGATTTTTAACATTGCAACTTGAAACTTTAAGAGAACAACTAAATTTTTAAGTATGGCCTAAAACAGCTTCAACACGCTGAGAAAACGTCAGTTTGGGCCCTCTGAAGTGATTTTTAACATTGCAACTTGAAACTTTAAGAGAACAACTAAATTTTTAAGTATGGCCTAAAACAGCTTCAACACGCTGAGAAAACGTCAGTTTGGGCCCTCTGAAGTGATTTTTAACATTGCAACTTGAAACTTTAAGAGAACAACTAAATTTTTAAGTATGGCCTAAAACAGCTTCAACACGCTGAGAAAACGTCAGTTTGGGCCCTCTGAAGTGATTTTTAACATTGCAACTTGAAACTTTAAGAGAACAACTAAATTTTTAAGTATGGCCTAAAACAGCTTCAACACGCTGAGAAAACGTCAGTTTGGGCCCTCTGAAGTGATTTTTAACATTGCAACTTGAAACTTTAAGAGAACAACTAAATTTTTAAGTATGGCCTAAAACAGCTTCAACACGCTGAGAAAACGTCAGTTTGGGCCCTCTGAAGTGATTTTTAACATTGCAACTTGAAACTTTAAGAGAACAACTAAATTTTTAAGTATGGCCTAAAACAGCTTCAACACGCTGAGAAAACGTCAGTTTGGGCCCTCTGAAGTGATTTTTAACATTGCAACTTGAAACTTTAAGAGAACAACTAAATTTTTAAGTATGGCCTAAAACAGCTTCAACACGCTGAGAAAACGTCAGTTTGGGCCCTCTGAAGTGATTTTTAACATTGCAACTTGAAACTTTAAGAGAACAACTAAATTTTTAAGTATGGCCTAAAACAGCTTCAACACGCTGAGAAAACGTCAGTTTGGGCCCTCTGAAGTGATTTTTAACATTGCAACTTGAAACTTTAAGAGAACAACTAAATTTTTAAGTATGGCCTAAAACAGCTTCAACACGCTGAGAAAACGTCAGTTTGGGCCCTCTGAAGTGATTTTTAACATTGCAACTTGAAACTTTAAGAGAACAACTAAATTTTTAAGTATGGCCTAAAACAGCTTCAACACGCTGAGAAAACGTCAGTTTGGGCCCTCTGAAGTGATTTTTAACATTGCAACTTGAAACTTTAAGAGAACAACTAAATTTTTAAGTATGGCCTAAAACAGCTTCAACACGCTGAGAAAACGTCAGTTTGGGCCCTCTGAAGTGATTTTTAACATTGCAACTTGAAACTTTAAGAGAACAACTAAATTTTTAAGTATGGCCTAAAACAGCTTCAACACGCTGAGAAAACGTCAGTTTGGGCCCTCTGAAGTGATTTTTAACATTGCAACTTGAAACTTTAAGAGAACAACTAAATTTTTAAGTATGGCCTAAAACAGCTTCAACACGCTGAGAAAACGTCAGTTTGGGCCCTCTGAAGTGATTTTTAACATTGCAACTTGAAACTTTAAGAGAACAACTAAATTTTTAAGTATGGCCTAAAACAGCTTCAACACGCTGAGAAAACGTCAGTTTGGGCCCTCTGAAGTGATTTTTAACATTGCAACTTGAAACTTTAAGAGAACAACTAAATTTTTAAGTATGGCCTAAAACAGCTTCAACACGCTGAGAAAACGTCAGTTTGGGCCCTCTGAAGTGATTTTTAACATTGCAACTTGAAACTTTAAGAGAACAACTAAATTTTTAAGTATGGCCTAAAACAGCTTCAACACGCTGAGAAAACGTCAGTTTGGGCCCTCTGAAGTGATTTTTAACATTGCAACTTGAAACTTTAAGAGAACAACTAAATTTTTAAGTATGGCCTAAAACAGCTTCAACACGCTGAGAAAACGTCAGTTTGGGCCCTCTGAAGTGATTTTTAACATTGCAACTTGAAACTTTAAGAGAACAACTAAATTTTTAAGTATGGCCTAAAACAGCTTCAACACGCTGAGAAAACGTCAGTTTGGGCCCTCTGAAGTGATTTTTAACATTGCAACTTGAAACTTTAAGAGAACAACTAAATTTTTAAGTATGGCCTAAAACAGCTTCAACACGCTGAGAAAACGTCAGTTTGGGCCCTCTGAAGTGATTTTTAACATTGCAACTTGAAACTTTAAGAGAACAACTAAATTTTTAAGTATGGCCTAAAACAGCTTCAACACGCTGAGAAAACGTCAGTTTGGGCCCTCTGAAGTGATTTTTAACATTGCAACTTGAAACTTTAAGAGAACAACTAAATTTTTAAGTATGGCCTAAAACAGCTTCAACACGCTGAGAAAACGTCAGTTTGGGCCCTCTGAAGTGATTTTTAACATTGCAACTTGAAACTTTAAGAGAACAACTAAATTTTTAAGTATGGCCTAAAACAGCTTCAACACGCTGAGAAAACGTCAGTTTGGGCCCTCTGAAGTGATTTTTAACATTGCAACTTGAAACTTTAAGAGAACAACTAAATTTTTAAGTATGGCCTAAAACAGCTTCAACACGCTGAGAAAACGTCAGTTTGGGCCCTCTGAAGTGATTTTTAACATTGCAACTTGAAACTTTAAGAGAACAACTAAATTTTTAAGTATGGCCTAAAACAGCTTCAACACGCTGAGAAAACGTCAGTTTGGGCCCTCTGAAGTGATTTTTAACATTGCAACTTGAAACTTTAAGAGAACAACTAAATTTTTAAGTATGGCCTAAAACAGCTTCAACACGCTGAGAAAACGTCAGTTTGGGCCCTCTGAAGTGATTTTTAACATTGCAACTTGAAACTTTAAGAGAACAACTAAATTTTTAAGTATGGCCTAAAACAGCTTCAACACGCTGAGAAAACGTCAGTTTGGGCCCTCTGAAGTGATTTTTAACATTGCAACTTGAAACTTTAAGAGAACAACTAAATTTTTAAGTATGGCCTAAAACAGCTTCAACACGCTGAGAAAACGTCAGTTTGGGCCCTCTGAAGTGATTTTTAACATTGCAACTTGAAACTTTAAGAGAACAACTAAATTTTTAAGTATGGCCTAAAACAGCTTCAACACGCTGAGAAAACGTCAGTTTGGGCCCTCTGAAGTGATTTTTAACATTGCAACTTGAAACTTTAAGAGAACAACTAAATTTTTAAGTATGGCCTAAAACAGCTTCAACACGCTGAGAAAACGTCAGTTTGGGCCCTCTGAAGTGATTTTTAACATTGCAACTTGAAACTTTAAGAGAACAACTAAATTTTTAAGTATGGCCTAAAACAGCTTCAACACGCTGAGAAAACGTCAGTTTGGGCCCTCTGAAGTGATTTTTAACATTGCAACTTGAAACTTTAAGAGAACAACTAAATTTTTAAGTATGGCCTAAAACAGCTTCAACACGCTGAGAAAACGTCAGTTTGGGCCCTCTGAAGTGATTTTTAACATTGCAACTTGAAACTTTAAGAGAACAACTAAATTTTTAAGTATGGCCTAAAACAGCTTCAACACGCTGAGAAAACGTCAGTTTGGGCCCTCTGAAGTGATTTTTAACATTGCAACTTGAAACTTTAAGAGAACAACTAAATTTTTAAGTATGGCCTAAAACAGCTTCAACACGCTGAGAAAACGTCAGTTTGGGCCCTCTGAAGTGATTTTTAACATTGCAACTTGAAACTTTAAGAGAACAACTAAATTTTTAAGTATGGCCTAAAACAGCTTCAACACGCTGAGAAAACGTCAGTTTGGGCCCTCTGAAGTGATTTTTAACATTGCAACTTGAAACTTTAAGAGAACAACTAAATTTTTAAGTATGGCCTAAAACAGCTTCAACACGCTGAGAAAACGTCAGTTTGGGCCCTCTGAAGTGATTTTTAACATTGCAACTTGAAACTTTAAGAGAACAACTAAATTTTTAAGTATGGCCTAAAACAGCTTCAACACGCTGAGAAAACGTCAGTTTGGGCCCTCTGAAGTGATTTTTAACATTGCAACTTGAAACTTTAAGAGAACAACTAAATTTTTAAGTATGGCCTAAAACAGCTTCAACACGCTGAGAAAACGTCAGTTTGGGCCCTCTGAAGTGATTTTTAACATTGCAACTTGAAACTTTAAGAGAACAACTAAATTTTTAAGTATGGCCTAAAACAGCTTCAACACGCTGAGAAAACGTCAGTTTGGGCCCTCTGAAGTGATTTTTAACATTGCAACTTGAAACTTTAAGAGAACAACTAAATTTTTAAGTATGGCCTAAAACAGCTTCAACACGCTGAGAAAACGTCAGTTTGGGCCCTCTGAAGTGATTTTTAACATTGCAACTTGAAACTTTAAGAGAACAACTAAATTTTTAAGTATGGCCTAAAACAGCTTCAACACGCTGAGAAAACGTCAGTTTGGGCCCTCTGAAGTGATTTTTAACATTGCAACTTGAAACTTTAAGAGAACAACTAAATTTTTAAGTATGGCCTAAAACAGCTTCAACACGCTGAGAAAACGTCAGTTTGGGCCCTCTGAAGTGATTTTTAACATTGCAACTTGAAACTTTAAGAGAACAACTAAATTTTTAAGTATGGCCTAAAACAGCTTCAACACGCTGAGAAAACGTCAGTTTGGGCCCTCTGAAGTGATTTTTAACATTGCAACTTGAAACTTTAAGAGAACAACTAAATTTTTAAGTATGGCCTAAAACAGCTTCAACACGCTGAGAAAACGTCAGTTTGGGCCCTCTGAAGTGATTTTTAACATTGCAACTTGAAACTTTAAGAGAACAACTAAATTTTTAAGTATGGCCTAAAACAGCTTCAACACGCTGAGAAAACGTCAGTTTGGGCCCTCTGAAGTGATTTTTAACATTGCAACTTGAAACTTTAAGAGAACAACTAAATTTTTAAGTATGGCCTAAAACAGCTTCAACACGCTGAGAAAACGTCAGTTTGGGCCCTCTGAAGTGATTTTTAACATTGCAACTTGAAACTTTAAGAGAACAACTAAATTTTTAAGTATGGCCTAAAACAGCTTCAACACGCTGAGAAAACGTCAGTTTGGGCCCTCTGAAGTGATTTTTAACATTGCAACTTGAAACTTTAAGAGAACAACTAAATTTTTAAGTATGGCCTAAAACAGCTTCAACACGCTGAGAAAACGTCAGTTTGGGCCCTCTGAAGTGATTTTTAACATTGCAACTTGAAACTTTAAGAGAACAACTAAATTTTTAAGTATGGCCTAAAACAGCTTCAACACGCTGAGAAAACGTCAGTTTGGGCCCTCTGAAGTGATTTTTAACATTGCAACTTGAAACTTTAAGAGAACAACTAAATTTTTAAGTATGGCCTAAAACAGCTTCAACACGCTGAGAAAACGTCAGTTTGGGCCCTCTGAAGTGATTTTTAACATTGCAACTTGAAACTTTAAGAGAACAACTAAATTTTTAAGTATGGCCTAAAACAGCTTCAACACGCTGAGAAAACGTCAGTTTGGGCCCTCTGAAGTGATTTTTAACATTGCAACTTGAAACTTTAAGAGAACAACTAAATTTTTAAGTATGGCCTAAAACAGCTTCAACACGCTGAGAAAACGTCAGTTTGGGCCCTCTGAAGTGATTTTTAACATTGCAACTTGAAACTTTAAGAGAACAACTAAATTTTTAAGTATGGCCTAAAACAGCTTCAACACGCTGAGAAAACGTCAGTTTGGGCCCTCTGAAGTGATTTTTAACATTGCAACTTGAAACTTTAAGAGAACAACTAAATTTTTAAGTATGGCCTAAAACAGCTTCAACACGCTGAGAAAACGTCAGTTTGGGCCCTCTGAAGTGATTTTTAACATTGCAACTTGAAACTTTAAGAGAACAACTAAATTTTTAAGTATGGCCTAAAACAGCTTCAACACGCTGAGAAAACGTCAGTTTGGGCCCTCTGAAGTGATTTTTAACATTGCAACTTGAAACTTTAAGAGAACAACTAAATTTTTAAGTATGGCCTAAAACAGCTTCAACACGCTGAGAAAACGTCAGTTTGGGCCCTCTGAAGTGATTTTTAACATTGCAACTTGAAACTTTAAGAGAACAACTAAATTTTTAAGTATGGCCTAAAACAGCTTCAACACGCTGAGAAAACGTCAGTTTGGGCCCTCTGAAGTGATTTTTAACATTGCAACTTGAAACTTTAAGAGAACAACTAAATTTTTAAGTATGGCCTAAAACAGCTTCAACACGCTGAGAAAACGTCAGTTTGGGCCCTCTGAAGTGATTTTTAACATTGCAACTTGAAACTTTAAGAGAACAACTAAATTTTTAAGTATGGCCTAAAACAGCTTCAACACGCTGAGAAAACGTCAGTTTGGGCCCTCTGAAGTGATTTTTAACATTGCAACTTGAAACTTTAAGAGAACAACTAAATTTTTAAGTATGGCCTAAAACAGCTTCAACACGCTGAGAAAACGTCAGTTTGGGCCCTCTGAAGTGATTTTTAACATTGCAACTTGAAACTTTAAGAGAACAACTAAATTTTTAAGTATGGCCTAAAACAGCTTCAACACGCTGAGAAAACGTCAGTTTGGGCCCTCTGAAGTGATTTTTAACATTGCAACTTGAAACTTTAAGAGAACAACTAAATTTTTAAGTATGGCCTAAAACAGCTTCAACACGCTGAGAAAACGTCAGTTTGGGCCCTCTGAAGTGATTTTTAACATTGCAACTTGAAACTTTAAGAGAACAACTAAATTTTTAAGTATGGCCTAAAACAGCTTCAACACGCTGAGAAAACGTCAGTTTGGGCCCTCTGAAGTGATTTTTAACATTGCAACTTGAAACTTTAAGAGAACAACTAAATTTTTAAGTATGGCCTAAAACAGCTTCAACACGCTGAGAAAACGTCAGTTTGGGCCCTCTGAAGTGATTTTTAACATTGCAACTTGAAACTTTAAGAGAACAACTAAATTTTTAAGTATGGCCTAAAACAGCTTCAACACGCTGAGAAAACGTCAGTTTGGGCCCTCTGAAGTGATTTTTAACATTGCAACTTGAAACTTTAAGAGAACAACTAAATTTTTAAGTATGGCCTAAAACAGCTTCAACACGCTGAGAAAACGTCAGTTTGGGCCCTCTGAAGTGATTTTTAACATTGCAACTTGAAACTTTAAGAGAACAACTAAATTTTTAAGTATGGCCTAAAACAGCTTCAACACGCTGAGAAAACGTCAGTTTGGGCCCTCTGAAGTGATTTTTAACATTGCAACTTGAAACTTTAAGAGAACAACTAAATTTTTAAGTATGGCCTAAAACAGCTTCAACACGCTGAGAAAACGTCAGTTTGGGCCCTCTGAAGTGATTTTTAACATTGCAACTTGAAACTTTAAGAGAACAACTAAATTTTTAAGTATGGCCTAAAACAGCTTCAACACGCTGAGAAAACGTCAGTTTGGGCCCTCTGAAGTGATTTTTAACATTGCAACTTGAAACTTTAAGAGAACAACTAAATTTTTAAGTATGGCCTAAAACAGCTTCAACACGCTGAGAAAACGTCAGTTTGGGCCCTCTGAAGTGATTTTTAACATTGCAACTTGAAACTTTAAGAGAACAACTAAATTTTTAAGTATGGCCTAAAACAGCTTCAACACGCTGAGAAAACGTCAGTTTGGGCCCTCTGAAGTGATTTTTAACATTGCAACTTGAAACTTTAAGAGAACAACTAAATTTTTAAGTATGGCCTAAAACAGCTTCAACACGCTGAGAAAACGTCAGTTTGGGCCCTCTGAAGTGATTTTTAACATTGCAACTTGAAACTTTAAGAGAACAACTAAATTTTTAAGTATGGCCTAAAACAGCTTCAACACGCTGAGAAAACGTCAGTTTGGGCCCTCTGAAGTGATTTTTAACATTGCAACTTGAAACTTTAAGAGAACAACTAAATTTTTAAGTATGGCCTAAAACAGCTTCAACACGCTGAGAAAACGTCAGTTTGGGCCCTCTGAAGTGATTTTTAACATTGCAACTTGAAACTTTAAGAGAACAACTAAATTTTTAAGTATGGCCTAAAACAGCTTCAACACGCTGAGAAAACGTCAGTTTGGGCCCTCTGAAGTGATTTTTAACATTGCAACTTGAAACTTTAAGAGAACAACTAAATTTTTAAGTATGGCCTAAAACAGCTTCAACACGCTGAGAAAACGTCAGTTTGGGCCCTCTGAAGTGATTTTTAACATTGCAACTTGAAACTTTAAGAGAACAACTAAATTTTTAAGTATGGCCTAAAACAGCTTCAACACGCTGAGAAAACGTCAGTTTGGGCCCTCTGAAGTGATTTTTAACATTGCAACTTGAAACTTTAAGAGAACAACTAAATTTTTAAGTATGGCCTAAAACAGCTTCAACACGCTGAGAAAACGTCAGTTTGGGCCCTCTGAAGTGATTTTTAACATTGCAACTTGAAACTTTAAGAGAACAACTAAATTTTTAAGTATGGCCTAAAACAGCTTCAACACGCTGAGAAAACGTCAGTTTGGGCCCTCTGAAGTGATTTTTAACATTGCAACTTGAAACTTTAAGAGAACAACTAAATTTTTAAGTATGGCCTAAAACAGCTTCAACACGCTGAGAAAACGTCAGTTTGGGCCCTCTGAAGTGATTTTTAACATTGCAACTTGAAACTTTAAGAGAACAACTAAATTTTTAAGTATGGCCTAAAACAGCTTCAACACGCTGAGAAAACGTCAGTTTGGGCCCTCTGAAGTGATTTTTAACATTGCAACTTGAAACTTTAAGAGAACAACTAAATTTTTAAGTATGGCCTAAAACAGCTTCAACACGCTGAGAAAACGTCAGTTTGGGCCCTCTGAAGTGATTTTTAACATTGCAACTTGAAACTTTAAGAGAACAACTAAATTTTTAAGTATGGCCTAAAACAGCTTCAACACGCTGAGAAAACGTCAGTTTGGGCCCTCTGAAGTGATTTTTAACATTGCAACTTGAAACTTTAAGAGAACAACTAAATTTTTAAGTATGGCCTAAAACAGCTTCAACACGCTGAGAAAACGTCAGTTTGGGCCCTCTGAAGTGATTTTTAACATTGCAACTTGAAACTTTAAGAGAACAACTAAATTTTTAAGTATGGCCTAAAACAGCTTCAACACGCTGAGAAAACGTCAGTTTGGGCCCTCTGAAGTGATTTTTAACATTGCAACTTGAAACTTTAAGAGAACAACTAAATTTTTAAGTATGGCCTAAAACAGCTTCAACACGCTGAGAAAACGTCAGTTTGGGCCCTCTGAAGTGATTTTTAACATTGCAACTTGAAACTTTAAGAGAACAACTAAATTTTTAAGTATGGCCTAAAACAGCTTCAACACGCTGAGAAAACGTCAGTTTGGGCCCTCTGAAGTGATTTTTAACATTGCAACTTGAAACTTTAAGAGAACAACTAAATTTTTAAGTATGGCCTAAAACAGCTTCAACACGCTGAGAAAACGTCAGTTTGGGCCCTCTGAAGTGATTTTTAACATTGCAACTTGAAACTTTAAGAGAACAACTAAATTTTTAAGTATGGCCTAAAACAGCTTCAACACGCTGAGAAAACGTCAGTTTGGGCCCTCTGAAGTGATTTTTAACATTGCAACTTGAAACTTTAAGAGAACAACTAAATTTTTAAGTATGGCCTAAAACAGCTTCAACACGCTGAGAAAACGTCAGTTTGGGCCCTCTGAAGTGATTTTTAACATTGCAACTTGAAACTTTAAGAGAACAACTAAATTTTTAAGTATGGCCTAAAACAGCTTCAACACGCTGAGAAAACGTCAGTTTGGGCCCTCTGAAGTGATTTTTAACATTGCAACTTGAAACTTTAAGAGAACAACTAAATTTTTAAGTATGGCCTAAAACAGCTTCAACACGCTGAGAAAACGTCAGTTTGGGCCCTCTGAAGTGATTTTTAACATTGCAACTTGAAACTTTAAGAGAACAACTAAATTTTTAAGTATGGCCTAAAACAGCTTCAACACGCTGAGAAAACGTCAGTTTGGGCCCTCTGAAGTGATTTTTAACATTGCAACTTGAAACTTTAAGAGAACAACTAAATTTTTAAGTATGGCCTAAAACAGCTTCAACACGCTGAGAAAACGTCAGTTTGGGCCCTCTGAAGTGATTTTTAACATTGCAACTTGAAACTTTAAGAGAACAACTAAATTTTTAAGTATGGCCTAAAACAGCTTCAACACGCTGAGAAAACGTCAGTTTGGGCCCTCTGAAGTGATTTTTAACATTGCAACTTGAAACTTTAAGAGAACAACTAAATTTTTAAGTATGGCCTAAAACAGCTTCAACACGCTGAGAAAACGTCAGTTTGGGCCCTCTGAAGTGATTTTTAACATTGCAACTTGAAACTTTAAGAGAACAACTAAATTTTTAAGTATGGCCTAAAACAGCTTCAACACGCTGAGAAAACGTCAGTTTGGGCCCTCTGAAGTGATTTTTAACATTGCAACTTGAAACTTTAAGAGAACAACTAAATTTTTAAGTATGGCCTAAAACAGCTTCAACACGCTGAGAAAACGTCAGTTTGGGCCCTCTGAAGTGATTTTTAACATTGCAACTTGAAACTTTAAGAGAACAACTAAATTTTTAAGTATGGCCTAAAACAGCTTCAACACGCTGAGAAAACGTCAGTTTGGGCCCTCTGAAGTGATTTTTAACATTGCAACTTGAAACTTTAAGAGAACAACTAAATTTTTAAGTATGGCCTAAAACAGCTTCAACACGCTGAGAAAACGTCAGTTTGGGCCCTCTGAAGTGATTTTTAACATTGCAACTTGAAACTTTAAGAGAACAACTAAATTTTTAAGTATGGCCTAAAACAGCTTCAACACGCTGAGAAAACGTCAGTTTGGGCCCTCTGAAGTGATTTTTAACATTGCAACTTGAAACTTTAAGAGAACAACTAAATTTTTAAGTATGGCCTAAAACAGCTTCAACACGCTGAGAAAACGTCAGTTTGGGCCCTCTGAAGTGATTTTTAACATTGCAACTTGAAACTTTAAGAGAACAACTAAATTTTTAAGTATGGCCTAAAACAGCTTCAACACGCTGAGAAAACGTCAGTTTGGGCCCTCTGAAGTGATTTTTAACATTGCAACTTGAAACTTTAAGAGAACAACTAAATTTTTAAGTATGGCCTAAAACAGCTTCAACACGCTGAGAAAACGTCAGTTTGGGCCCTCTGAAGTGATTTTTAACATTGCAACTTGAAACTTTAAGAGAACAACTAAATTTTTAAGTATGGCCTAAAACAGCTTCAACACGCTGAGAAAACGTCAGTTTGGGCCCTCTGAAGTGATTTTTAACATTGCAACTTGAAACTTTAAGAGAACAACTAAATTTTTAAGTATGGCCTAAAACAGCTTCAACACGCTGAGAAAACGTCAGTTTGGGCCCTCTGAAGTGATTTTTAACATTGCAACTTGAAACTTTAAGAGAACAACTAAATTTTTAAGTATGGCCTAAAACAGCTTCAACACGCTGAGAAAACGTCAGTTTGGGCCCTCTGAAGTGATTTTTAACATTGCAACTTGAAACTTTAAGAGAACAACTAAATTTTTAAGTATGGCCTAAAACAGCTTCAACACGCTGAGAAAACGTCAGTTTGGGCCCTCTGAAGTGATTTTTAACATTGCAACTTGAAACTTTAAGAGAACAACTAAATTTTTAAGTATGGCCTAAAACAGCTTCAACACGCTGAGAAAACGTCAGTTTGGGCCCTCTGAAGTGATTTTTAACATTGCAACTTGAAACTTTAAGAGAACAACTAAATTTTTAAGTATGGCCTAAAACAGCTTCAACACGCTGAGAAAACGTCAGTTTGGGCCCTCTGAAGTGATTTTTAACATTGCAACTTGAAACTTTAAGAGAACAACTAAATTTTTAAGTATGGCCTAAAACAGCTTCAACACGCTGAGAAAACGTCAGTTTGGGCCCTCTGAAGTGATTTTTAACATTGCAACTTGAAACTTTAAGAGAACAACTAAATTTTTAAGTATGGCCTAAAACAGCTTCAACACGCTGAGAAAACGTCAGTTTGGGCCCTCTGAAGTGATTTTTAACATTGCAACTTGAAACTTTAAGAGAAACAACTAAATTTTTAAGTATGGCCTAAAACAGCTTCAACACGCTGAGAAAACGTCAGTTTGGGCCCTCTGAAGTGATTTTTAACATTGCAACTTGAAACTTTAAGAGAACAACTAAATTTTTAAGTATGGCCTAAAACAGCTTCAACACGCTGAGAAAACGTCAGTTTGGGCCCTCTGAAGTGATTTTTAACATTGCAACTTGAAACTTTAAGAGAACAACTAAATTTTTAAGTATGGCCTAAAACAGCTTCAACACGCTGAGAAAACATCAGTTTGGGCCCTCTGAAGTGATTTTTAACATTGCAACTTGAAACTTTAAGAGAACAACTAAATTTTTAAGTATGGCCTAAAACAGCTTCAACACGCTGAGAAAACGTCAGTTTGGGCCCTATGAAGTGATTTTTAACATTGCAACTTGAAACTTTAAGAGAACAACTACATTTTATAGTATGGCCTAAAACAGCTTCAACACACTGAGAAAAAGTCAGTTTGGGCCCTCTGCAGTGATTTTTTACATTGCAACTTGAAACTTTAAGAGAGCTACTAAAATTTTTAGTATGGCCAAAACCATCTTTAACACGCTAAGAAAACATCAGCTTGGGCCCTCTGCAGTGATTTTTATCATTGCAACATGAAACTTTAAGAGAACAACTAAAATTTTTAGTATGGACTAAAACAACTTCAACACGCTGAGAAAATGTCATTTTGGGCCCTCTGAAGTGATTGTTAACATTGCAACTTGAAACTTTCAGTGAACAACTTTATTTTTTAGTATGGCCTAAAACAGCTTCAACACGATGAGAAAACATCAGTTTGGGCCCTCTGAAGTGATTTTTCACATTGGAACTTGAAACTTTCTGTCTTTAGCCCGCGGGACTTTATAACGGCAGAGGTTCACAACTCAAACAAGAATTCCCCCTCTACCTTATCTCCGAAGCTGGCTGCCTATTCTCTATTATTGTTATCTAATAAAGAAAAGGACTAAATGTACTTCCTCCTATTGGAAGTTGAGTAGTCTCGCTATAGTTTTATGGGATTGATATTAGGACCTATCCAATATGGGTCGAAACTGGAAACAACTCTTTTTTTAACAGCATGAGTTAGCCCACCCTGGGTACCCCTTTGAAGAGGATACCAAGGGCAGGCTCAATTACCAGAGGCCTAGAAGTGTGTCCTCCAGCCAGGTGCCATCCCAGATGTGGGTGTTTGCAGGCGGTTAGTTTAATCAAGTAGGCTTCTTAATAGTTAATGAATTTTTATTATAGGTTTACAAAAATCAAAAGTCAATCAAAAAAGTTTCAAAGTATCAAAGTCTTAAACTATCAGCCGATAGAGAAAGAAGGGGGTTTCATGAACAACTAGAATGTCCGTGTAAGAAAAAAGCCCCCGAACATAATAATCAGTTGTATATCTAGCCTGAAGCATTGCGTGATATTATGTCATATTACATGATCTGACCACCTAAGCGAATAGAAAAATAGGACAAAAGTTCATACAGATGTCAAGGCCCAGATGGCATAACAGATGTTCACAAAGGGTGGTTTCCACACTAGTTGTTGTTGTTCGTGGTAAACACTTGATACATAACAAGGCGTTGGCTTCCTGTTAAAGTAAAGTGTGACTTCTTACACCTAAAGTGTGACTGCTCACACCTTGAGGTGTTAGTTTTAGCACTTTCTGTGGAAAACAGGTGGTGTTTTGGTTATCACTTAACAACATTTACTTTGCAGCTGTCTCCTTACAAAAAGCAGTAAACAGGTGTGACATGTCAGAACAGGCGATTAGCTATAATGGTTAAATAAGCATTTATTTTGCAGAATAATGAAGAATGATTAATACACACCATACAACATCCTCCTTATTAATCATTATGAATTTTCATGTGATTAGCACTGCCAGGGTTGCTGCCCGCCGGAGGTTTCCAGAGTAGCCGTGCCCGTCTAGGGTATCAACCCCTTACGGAGTTTCTCCCCGATACCCGCCAGCATCCGAGGCCCCTTGTGGCGGACTTCGACCCTCCTTCACAACCGACATCACAACTCCCCTGACTGGGCCAGTGTCACACTCAGGATGGAAAACGCTCTCTCCAGTTTCTCCAGAGAATCCCCAGCCGGGGCAATTTCCACAGTCTCTATGCCTTCATTGGGAGTCTCCTCCCCCCTTCCCTTCACGAATGCCTCTGCACTTGCCTCCAGTATCTCCACCACATCATCCTCCAGAAACTCCTCCAGCGGAGGGAAGTTGTCAGCAATCTCTCCAGCAGACTCGGCATTCACCACTGTGAGGGAGGGGGATTTTCTGGCTTCCCTCCCGGCAAAGAAGATTTCTCCTGGAGACCGTGAGACAGCACGAGGGGGTGACATAGCCAAGTCGATGAGGACTTCTCCATATCTCCCTGATGAAGCCACTCTCTCTCTTTTCACATCTGGGGCACCACCATCTCCAGCCTCTCCTCGCCGTTTGGAGGCTGCACCTGTAACTCCTGAGGAACATTCGCTCTCCTGACTGTCATCTTCGCTATCACTCTTCTCTTCCTCATCTTTATTGACTTTCTTTCCCCATTTCTGTGACAGAAACCGAGCCATACCCGGCATTTTCGACATATCCCCATATTTATCCTGTTTTTTTTGTTTCTTTGTGAACTTATTGTAACGCCTTTGATAAAACGTGATGAATTCTTTTCCTATGTCAATCGTCTCCATCCCATCCCCCAACTCTCTGACTTGTCTGAGTGCAGTGACATTAACTCTTTCCGACTCCGCCATAGTCATCAGGTAAAGATGGGGATTCGGGTAACACGTTCATCCCTCAGAAATTTCACTGAGGAAGTAAGGAGTATCCTTTTCTGGATAGGGGTAATTCCCCAGCGTCAAGGGTGTCTCATAGGCGTCTTGCCTATAAGCCACAAAAGCGTCCCCCCAATATGCCAAATCAGTGAATCTAGGCCTCCAAGAGCCTGGGGATTCGCTTTCTTTTCTAACCCTGTCACATTTCATAACTGCAGAGCATCTTCTCCCCGTGTGGCTTCCACGTAACCCCCAACTTATCCTCTCAGATTGTGTTTTGTAATCTGGGTGTTTTGCTGCCATTTCCTTATCATTCCACCGCACGGAGGGCTCTGGTGTCAAAAGAAAAAGTTTCTGCCCGAAAAGCCAAAATGGGCATCCTTCATCCTGCGGGTCAATTAACACTTCCCACAATTCCACCCCCATTCTTGGGCGCAGCTCATACAAGGGCAAAAAGCCAGTTGTATCAGTTGCATAATCATCTGCCATTGTGGCCCCATCTGGCACCATCACGCCGCGAGGCAGAACCCCTGGGTGCCAGTGCAGGGGTTTATCCTCAGAAATAAAGGGGATGCCATCGCTATCCAATTCCAGGCAGGCAGATCTGTATTATTTTCTTTCGTTTTGAATCAACAACCCCTTCGACATAATCATTGTGGCTTTCACATGTCTACTTTCTTTTTGAGCCTCATTTATCCTTATCCATGCTGGTGTAGGAAGATTTAATCCTACACACTTTCGGAAGGGGTATGGAAAATCGGTGAAGTATCCATCTTGTCCCCTTATTGCTGTGGTGTCCCACATAATTTTGCGTAACTCTCCATTTCTCCCATCCATCCTGTACCTGTTAAGCCTGAAAGTAATCCAAAACCAGGCATTGTTGCTAAGGTCGCTTACGTTTTCATCCACCGGCGCATAATTTCTTGGGGATTTTTTATGTTGCGCGTCCGCGGACTTTATTTCTCTGCGGTACCAGTCTGCCTTTTCTGGTAGAAGTTCCATATCACGCGGCACCAATTTTCCGTCCTGGGATGAGAGAGGAGAGTTTAAACATTAGTATCACCTTCCATATTATTTAAGGGGAATCCTACCCCATCAACAATATCTCTATTATGTATTTTCAACCTTTTACGGTGATTTATTCCTACGACAAACCCCACAAAGGCTATTGCCAAAACTTGTGTAGGTTGTCCCATGGCTATCATAATGATTCCTGAAGGGATGAAAAATCCCCATATTATTGCCAAGTTTTTGGTTACCCTCCTACAAATAGCTGGCCTCCTTTTGTATAGGACCACTAATATTAACAGAAGACAGGCGGAATATATTCCTACACCGATAAAATGAAAGTGGTTAACTCTTGTTGTCTTTATCCTAATTATAGTTAAAGTTATGTCCAGAATATAGATTGCTGTGGTGGCCATCCAGAATTCATCTTGCCAGTTTTGGGTGAGGAGACCTCCAAAGACAATGTAAAATAATACGAAGGAGGTATGTAATGGTGTAATTCTCAGCAGGAATCTTCTGAGAATTCCCACCACAATTATCAGCACCGAGGATGTCAAAACTTTTATCCATTCAATTATGTTGTTTCTGCTGGCCATCAATACCAATAGGCACACTATTTCAGCCAGCAAAAAGAACTCTGCGTCTATTTTCAGAATTATTTTTCCATTGCCAGTAGCTGGTCTCTCTTCAGGTGCTTTTGTCAATTCCCTACATTTGGCCAATTGTTTTGCACAAAATTCCCAGTCTGTTTCTGTTCCTGTGTTATTTTTAATTATATTATCATGGCACAACATCAGCTGTATTAAACAACTGAACACGAGTGTATCCCCCGCAGGGGCAGTTGATGCCATGGCAAATGGTTTAGGTGCAGTCGTGGAAGTCTTCGTAATTTTGACCGAGTGATGGAAGTATGAGGTTGGTATTTCAGCCATTGCTTGTCTCTCTTCCCCGCATTTCGCCAATTTTTTAGTACAAAATTTCCAATCTGCTTTTGTATTTGTGTTGTTTTCGATCATTTCTGCTTTTTTATCACGGCACAACATCAGTTGCATTAAACAGCTGAAAACAAGTGTACCCCCTACAAGGGTAGTTGATGCCGTGATGTATGGTGCAGATGTAGGTGTGAGGGTTGTCGTAATATTTACCGGATGGTAGAAGTATGGAGTTGGTGCTTCAGCCATCTCTAGTCTCCGTCTCTTTCTGTCAGTTGTCTGTCAGTCGTCTCCTCGTGAAAGAGTGGTGCCTTGGGGTCTACCACTCAGTATATATTCTGAATTGAGTCCTCTACCCCTCCCTAGCTGGTGGGGAACATCCTGTCACCGGATGACAACACCCAGTCACATGATGTTTTTTTCACACCTTTTCTGCTGAACAGGAAATCTTCATATGAGGGCCTCTTCCTCATCCTTCAAACGATGTCTTTTCTTCATCTTTTGTATTTTTTTTCTAACTTTTTTGCAGACTGATTCACCAATTTTTTGTGTCTCTTTTCTGTGCTTTTAAATGTCCAAGTGAACATTTTTCTACAACAGTTCAAGATGGTGAATATCTTCCCTGTCACTGCCATAAGTATTACTCCCCCAATAGCTAGCATGATCCATTTAAGATACCACATAATTTATTTTGTCCACCACCAAACATTTTGAGCAGTTTCAGTCACTCCTTTTTTAACTCCCTGTACGGTTGCCCCTATTATCATAGCCCCAAAAAGCCTCCAAGCTGGCAGGCCTGATCCTTTCTTTTCTATACTTATTTCTCAATAACTGTGTTTCCCCATTGCTTCACAGTTAAAAACATCACCTGAGGCCTCCAGTGTTTTATCTGAATTGTCAATTTTCATTATTCTACAATCTCTGATTGTGTCTGTAGGGACATACCATGGGCTATCTGTCTTCAGCTTCATTTTTGTATTATCATTTTTCCATTCCTGTAGTTTGGATATAGTTTTCTTCCTATTTTTTAATCTATTTCCATCACATAACACGTTTCTCACAAACCTTAATCTATCATACATCAGTCCTCCTATGTCTATTCCTTGTAGCCATCCGACTGATGCAACATGAGAGGGCCAATGAGGCACTCTCACATGCTTACCCGGGACTATACACATTCCCCTTCTATTCTCCGTGAGCATAGCATGTGATGCAAAGGCATATGTGGCATTTACTGTCTTCTTTAGTTCCTGAATTAATGCCTTATCTTTAAGACATTTCCAGCTGCCTTTCCTCAACCTACAAGGTCACCATTCAACTTCGGCCGGATTCCAAATATTTTCATAATAGGTTTCACCATTCCTTATTACAGGTTTTTCTCCAATTATTCTTGTGCCTGCCGCTTCTGTGATTGTCAGATTCCATAATTCATCTCCATGGGACCAGCGAAGCTGATGCCATTGAGTATCAGGAGTTAGTGGCAGCCACTTTTTAAATATTGTCACATTATTCTTTTTACCATTCCAATCATTTATGGGTGCCTTGAGAAATAATGATCTCTCCGTGGTATAAAGAAAAGTCATTTGATAGGGGAAAGGTGACTGTATAAAATCCTGCCAATTCCATTCCCCCTGATGTTTGTGATGCTTCTTAATTGTATGTAAAAAATCTGGGAGTAGATGACGGATCTTTTTATCCTCATCTTTTAATGCATATTTCCCCGTAGCTAATTTCTCGGCACGAGGTTTAATCCAAATCTCACCTGAATTATCCATAACCTCATATTCTGTCCTTTGTAAAAATGCTTGATATGCCCTATACATCCTCATCATGTCCATCCATTTGCGTCTCGGCCCAAAAGTAGTTTTTGTCAGATAAGAATAAAAGAACTGCATCTGCCAACGTATATGCATATCTTTTAATAATATCTGCATCTCCTCCGACAAAAACTCCTTTCTCACCTCACCCCATTCAGTCATATTTTCCACTCTAATTTCATCAGAAAAACTACCCAAATCTTCTTTAACATCAATCTTTCCTTTCCAATAAAAGGTGTTTCTTTCATTAAAAAATTTCAAACCGTCATGATCCCCGGGAGGTTGTGGATACACCATAAACTTATGCAACACAGATGCATCATTTTGAGGTATAGCCATAAGATGTGGAATCACTAAAATTTCCATTTCAGCCGAATCAAAACTATCCCAGCCTTCTCCTTTACCTAGTAATAATCCCGCTAACTGACTCGATTCCCGTGCTTCAAAGAATGCCGAGGGCCTTATTTTTGCTTCTTCTCTTAAGTCAGTAAGATTTTGAGGGAGATGTTTACTACAACTCCACATCGCTTCATCCCATAATTCACCTCTAAATGGCTCTTTAGCGATATATCTACTAGTATTACTAATCACTACTTCCAGTATTAATTTATACGCATTTTTAACCCCCGTCAAATCAACCCCCAATACGATAGACATACACTTTCTAGCTTCTATCCACCACACTGTTTGGTTTTTCTCCACCCATTCTTTGTATTTATTTTGTGTTATCATTGGTATCGCTATTCCTATAATTTGTCTGAAGCAACTACCCCCTTTATCAGCAGGGTTAAGTTTCCTTCCGTCATCGGCATACCTAGATTGGCATAACAAATCATTCTCCTGATGTTTATTAGCTTCATTCCACATAATCCTCTGTTGAACCCTAGGAAACTTCCGAATAAATTTCATTATCCCCGGACCTTTTGCCTCTCCTCCACGATACGCAGAGTTTTTCTCTGCTTCGTGATTTTCTGCCGGTAAGACAAACAACAGCCATCTCCAATACACCCCCTTAAGCGTGATTTTAGTAGAATAGCAGTCTTCACTACTCCTGTTGCAATTTCCTAGTCTTTTGGCAGGATTAATACGGGGGTACAATGTTGCCACCACATGAATATCGGGCTCTACCCTGGATGCCCACATCGGAGTCGTATTATAGGCATTTAAGTAAAAACACTTTTTGACTTTATCCTCCTTGTATGACTCTAATTCAACGGATTTTTCATCGTCATTCAATGTTTTTACCGGGATTCGGATGTAATAGAAAACACAGTGTCTCAAAGGATTTTTATCATCGCTTCCCTGTGCAGCCCAATACTTCCACCTTTCCTCCCTTGGCAAACTACCATTCCCCGTATAATACAGACTCCCGTTCAATCCCGTATCCCAAAAAACTTGCATTTCATGCTCATCTAAAATTGTCTCTTGTAATCTAATTGATTCACATTGCGTGCCATTACCGTATGTAAAATTTCTAGTCCAGTTTTTAGTTACGTCTTTCCATTTCTGAAAAATGTTGACATACCACTTTACAGCGTCTACGCTACATTTTTCCCCTCTATAATCTCCAGCACCACGCTTCCATCTAATTTTCTTTGACCCCTTCTTTTCCTCACTTACCAAAAATTCCGGAGTCACCAGCGGCGTGGTTTTAATATCATGAATCAGTGCCTTTCTTTCTAACATTTCCAATTTAAAATTGCCAAAAACCTCTTCATCAATTGACAGAGGATATTCCACAACCTCGTATTCTTCCTCTGTGATTTCATCATGAGACGGGACATTCCACACCGAATATTCATCTAATTTCTGGCATGTTTTATACATTCCAAACTTCTCCTGAGTTATCTCCCATTTTTTCCTTAATATCTGACTATAGGCTTGGTATCTGCACTCTATTGAGGCATTCCTTTTCTCTATTCCCGACATAATCAAATATCCTTCATTCTCGCTAATACGGCTCTCTCTCACCACAAATCCTTCTCTAGTAGTATTGCCATAAATCTCTTCATAGTCTTCCCATGTGTAAACCTCCGTGCTATCTTTTACTGCCTCACACAGATTCTTGTACGCTACCCTTGAGAGTTTTTCCATAACCTCCATTAATTTCTCATCACAGCAAGGCCCTTGATAAGCTTTGAATGCTATCTCACACCCTTTCAGTTTTATCACATCCAATTTCTTAACACACTTCTTACTCCTTTTTTCTATTACATCACTAATTGTAGTTTTTAATGTAGTTACCGGAGAAGCTGTCACATTCACATACCTTTTAGGTGATTTGGGTGAATCTTTATCTGGTAGCCTTGTCACATTCGCATCCGTTAATCCCGACAGAGACAGCGTTTGCGTCTCCGCCAACATTCCTTTCCTCGGGTACGGAAACAGAGAAAGACACTCTGCTATAGCGTAGCCTATTTCTTTCCCAAAATCACTCAGGCCCCTATTCACCATTTCTATCTTTACCAGTCTTATTCTCCTACATACCCTCTCTCCTCTATCCGCAAAACTCTCCATTAAAGCTGTGTTATTCTTCAGCAATAATTTTTCCCACATTAATTCTTTTAGGCATCTATCAGGTCGTCTTAATCTTGGGTGTCGAATATATTCACTGCAGTTGAGCCGTCTAGTCTCTTTCCCTTCATTTTGTTTTTGATTCAATTTTTTATCTGTTATCTCAGGGAGAAAGAATTGCCTATCACATTCTCCAACCAAACCTCGGGTGAGAGCGAGGAATTGAATTCCTCTCCTTATATACTTTCCTTGATCAAAAACCTTCTTTCCTCCTGTACTATAAGGAATGGGAACTTCTATCTCTGCCATGGGTGTATATACATTGCATGATTCACACTTAACCAGTTTCTCTTTAACAACTCGCTTAATGGAACCCGTCTTCTCCAACTCCATCCAGGTTCTGATTCCAATTGTCGTTAATGAGCTGAGAAGCGTTAACATAAGGAAGATTATAATAGCCTTACTCGCCATTCCCATTTTAAATTTTTCTTCCCATCTCTTCTTCCATTCCTTCCTTTTCCTATTTTTCTCAGCTATTTTGTAAGGAGAAAGCCTTCCTCCTCTGATATCCTTGACATAATCTAATTCCCCGGTTGATACTCTTTCTCCCTGGGTAGAGAACCAGGAGAATGTCCTGGAAACAGTACACGAACCGTTATCTCATCCCAGGGAGCAGAGAGTATAACCAACCCCATGATCAAGTGGGCTTGGTCCGGTAAGACTTGGTAAAACTCATCAGCCTCCGAAGGGTGATACGGTATCTCCCAAGTGGGGAGAACCGCTTCTTTCACCACTGTGTTTGATGTCAGGAACTTCGGAAGCCCTGTTGGAATTGTTTCCTGCCTATCAATACCTTTTACATCTTTATTCATTAAACCGCCTTTTAACTCGGACCTGCTTGGGGTGATATTTCCCTCTATCCGTAGTATATATTACGTTACCTTCCTGTCGGTCGATTACCCGGAAATCTTCTCCGTTTTTTATCCACACCTCGTCTTTTGCCTGTAACACAGGATAATCCTGGGTCAACCTGGTAACTGTTTTGCGATGTTTAGGCTGGCTTAATATTTGGTTGATGTAAAATAAATTGTCATGTCTCCACCAGTCTTTTCCTATCACAGCTATTGCCTCTTTTGCTGATCTAACAGCTCTCTCTGCAACGCCGTTTGTGTTAGATTGATATGGAACCGCAAGAACATGTTCTATTTGCAGATCATACAACAGTTTTTAGAACTTTGACCCAGTGAACATTGTGGCATTATCACTTCTTATTTCTTTTACTGTCATATTCCCCTGTAAATATGACAGCAAGCATTTTTCTGCCTCTTCTTGTGTCTCATGCGTCAGGGGAAATATTCTTGTATTTCCTCCTGCGTTGTCTGCAATTACCAAGAACTTCTTATATTTCTTTAATTTTGGTATATGTCCCACATCCATGGATTCCGACATTCCCATAATCTCTGTTGATATTGGCCTTTCAGTATATTTGATGGGTGGCAGATTTCTTTTCCTCACGCATTTCTCGCAATTGCTACGAAGCTCGCCAAACATATCCTCTAAATGTTTTAATTCCACTTGCTGATCTTTTAACCAGTTTTTTATTCTTTCTGTTCCTGGGTGTAAGAGCATATCATGTATGGTTTTTAGATATCTTTCTCTATCTATTTCACAGCCACTTCTATTACTCTTGAGTCACTACACTGCATGAGGAACTCCACCTGTTGTGTCTCATTTGCATCACTGCTTATCATCTGAGCCATAGCATGCAGGATATCTATTTTTCCCTATTTGAATTGCTTCACTAATTTATCTGCTAGTTTTCTGACGGGGTCCTGATACGTGTGAGTGGAGTTTCCTTTAGAAAGCATGTATAGAGTTATTCCTTTTTCTAAGTCAAATCTTTCTCTATTTGCTATCGCCTTTGACACCGTCGCATCTTTCAGATGTTTCACTGGGAGCATATCCAACAATCTTACTGCATATTCTCCTGGTGTCTCATTTATCTCTTTATTTGCGGCCATTTTAAGAATCTCTGATAGACTAAGGACCAGCCCTAAGGGCTTGTCCTCCTCTGAGTCTGAGGCTTTGTTAGTTAACATGGATGTTGCCAATTGTAAACTAATATTGGGCCTTTTCTTATTTTTGGGCTTTTTCTTCTTCTTTTTAGACTCATAGGACTTCTTTTCTTCCTCCTCATCTGACAAGGACTCTTCCTCCTTTCTTTTACTCTTTCTGCCTCTCTACTTTTGGGATGCTGTAAGATCAAAGAACTGTCCCAATGACCCTTTGACCCCCTGCAGATGTTGTCACCTCCCGAACCCAAACCACTGGTCACACAGGACGTTGGAATAACACTAGCTCTCCTGCTCAAATGAGAACAAAGAACGTGTGCTTGACTGGAAAGTCACAAAAGAAAGGATTATTGTTACGGGTTCCTGCAGAAATTAAAATTGCAAATATTGTCTGTTCGATCCCACTCGTTTCATGTAATTCAATAACCTATTTTAAAGTGTTATCATTTAAAAAGTGCTTAAAAATACCAGAAAACATCACAAAAGTTAGTTTGAGGTATCTACTGCAACCATATAGTTAAGAAGAGGCATAACATGATTTTTGACATTTATGTTTATGAGTAATTACAAGTAAAATTCATTAACAGGTTCCTAAAGTGATCCTAGGCTATTTTCCAGTCGTGTTTGGTATCAAACTCTTTTGTAATACATGATATTTCAAGATATGATGTTGAAAAGATTATTTGAATATGCTGAACTCATTATTATGGTTTATGTGTAAATCTAGGAATCATCCCTCCTGTTGTCTTTGTCTCACATACACACACACCCAAGACACACCCAAAGGCAGCCAGCTGAAATGCTGGCAACTTTAAACCAATCAACGAAGTTCCCTTCTTGGGAGGCAAGTCCCAAAGATAAGCTTTTAAAAGGAAGAAAGCCGCTCCTAACTTCAGTTTTGGGAAGCTGGCGTTTCATACTCACCGCGTTTCCCTTCCCCGCCTTTTCACTTATTTCATTTTATTTTTAGTTGAAACAGTTAGATTTTTGGAACGAACAGCTGCTTGGTTCGGACGAATCCAGCATCTAGTGACGTGCGTAACAGCCGAAAGAAGCCCGGCCTGCGACCCATTGGGGTAAGCCACGAGCCATTCTCTAAGCCAGCTGCGAAGGCCAGAACCGCCTGGATCGGCTGAAGGGGCTACACTCTGTTGAAACGCAACAGAACTCAACGGTGGCACGTCCTGCTGCATTGCTTCAAACAGCACCTCCAGGTCCAACCCTGACATCATCTTCAAGGTACCTGAATGAACTTTCATCAGCAACTTCATCCACAATAGATCACATCCATACTTCCATAACTACAAACTTACACACACTCACAACATGCTCCACACACAGTTCATCTCATTCATGTTTGTTCGTCTCCCCTGTCTGTCTTCCTCTCTTTGTTATGAGCTCTCTTTATGATTTTATTCTTTGATTTTATGATCTTATTATTCGAATATGTATCCAGAATTTTTATTCAATATTTAGTAGACTAGCATTCTCCTAGAATAGTGATTTCACTTTATTACATATAATCCTCACTTTTATTAGCCTAGAAATGCATTTTATCATGATTTAATTATCCCATTTCAATTGATATTTTGACTGTGTAAATTGTTGACTTTTGAATTGTTATGGTCATTTTTATATTCATCATCATATCCTCAAATGTATGTTCATGTGTACAATTTGTCATGTTTTAATACATGACGACTCCATTACTCTTTACACTTTTGAACAGCTGAATCATGATTAAACAGTACAGATCGTATTATTCTCAGTGCAGCACAGTCTCTGCCAAGCCAGAATCTCTGCTCACATGCAGACATACACTGACGCACACACTTATCAAGACAGATAAAGACTGGAGCAGAACCTTGTTGGGACCTTTTCTTATCTGTATAAAAAGCTTAAGCTGAAACTGTTAGAGGGCGCGGCACTTCCTTCGGACGTCTGCCTGGACGGATGCTAATTTTGTTCCATCTTGTACCTTTTTTCTTAGTTTAGAATAAACTATTTTTTATATAAAATCATCAATGCTTCTCCTGGACTCCATCATTCAACCAGAGCAATGAATCATGTCTTCAAATGAGGTCAACCGTAAATTCAGCCGTAACAATTGGCGTCGATGAACTGAATCCATCTTCTGCTCTGTGGGCGTCGACCGTGGACCAGCACTGGGTCGACACACTTGAAGCCCCGGGGCTGGCCCGCGGTGGTCCGCCCTCGGACAGAGACTGGAGCACGAACCATCGGTTGAACCTCAAACACCAATTCGGACTAAGGTAAAGCTGCCTTTATAAACATATATATATAAATTTTCATTTACATATATATTCGCTCTGTGTTGATTTTTTTTGGAACCAGTCAAGCATTGTATTGATTTTCAGCTTTGAGCTTTGATTTTGATCCTCAGCTGTTCTGTGTTTTGACAGTGAATAGAATGCCATGAGAAGGGCTCAAATGGTTGAGGTTCTATGCTTTTTAATGCTGTAGGTTCCCTCTGGTTTTCTTCGGGCTCGGATATTTTGTTTAGGCATAAAATACGGCTGGTCATTATTTACTTTGTTTTGTTCGGACACCCACAGCCTGTGAGGTCCTGACCATAGATAGACGGGCAACCAAAGTTTCCAAAACATCCCAGCGGTGCCATGATCTGAGTTCACCTCTGTACCGAAAGATTAAAACCCCGAATCTAACCTAAATTGTGTTTGTGTGAATCAAACAGATGAACAACCCAATAAACAAATAATATATGCATACGCATATACAATCTTGGTATGATGTGAACTCAGATCATGCTTTCAGGCGAGTTTTACTTTTTTTATCTTTGTTTTTATTTTGTTTAAACGTGGAATCAGATTTCTCCCTTTGGCTTGGCTTTAATGCTTTCATTTGGACGAGTGTCAGCTTTTGACTTCTGTGCGCCTTGGTTTTCTCTCAAACACACACACACACACACACACACACACACACACACACACACACACACACACGAGAGAGAGAGGGAAGCGCGCACACGCACAGGCACGCGCACGCAAAGAGAGAGAGAGAACCACACCCATGAGCAACACACACTCAAACAAGAGAGAGGTGGCGCCCCTCACTGGCCAGTTTAGTGCACTACACACTTGTGACACAACATTGTGATTTCTCACTTCTCCTCTGCCTACAGAATAGTGCCATTACACACAGACACTATTTTTATTTTTATTTTAAATTTTATTTTTGATTTCATGTTTGATGGGTTCACTCTAAAATGAATATGAGCAACACACACTCAAACACACACACAGATGAATACAGTATTTCATTTTATTTTATTTTAATATTACTGTTACCATCATTATCATTTTTTATTATTTAAATTGTTAGTTTCTGTTGGCTTTGTGGTTGCCCCCCCTGAAGAAACGACATCTTCAATGAAAGAATGAAATCACCTTCAACTCTTACGCTAATGAAATGTCAACATCATTCAAAGGACCAAGCATCAGAAGGAAATGGACAATCAAAGGTGTGTGACCTTTCAGGACTCAAGGACTCAACTCCCATTCAGCAAAGCAATGCTGAAATAACTCGCTCAGTCCCAAGTCAACTCTTCATCGTCTATGAATGGGCCGCATGCTGGGATTAACACATCCTGCCCCATCATCAAAGACTGAGAACCTGTGGGCGTCGGAGTGGACACTGCCCCACCAATGAGTTGCGAGTTAAACGCCACGACTACTGCCTGAACGATGGGCAGCAACTTCAGACTGGTCACACGTCTGATGGAATATCTTCACCAAATAAGACACTGTTTCAAAAGCCACAAGGATACCAAGCCACAAGAAGTCCACCACAGCCTTTGGTGGTAGTGCTAAATCACTTTAGCCTTGAACTTTGGCATGGAGGGGGACAACTAGCAAATAGCCAACAAGCTTCTCCTTCGCACAATACTAACCCCTCTATCTTCTGACTGTGCACTAGATTATTTTGTTTTCATTTATTCTCTCACACGCAGACAGACCAGACATACAGTCACACACCCACATTCATAACTATGAGAAACACAGGACCACCAGAACTTCACACAGAACCCTTCTGTTTGCCACATGAGATCAAGTGTGCCAATCATTTATCTTTGCTTTTATTCATTATGTTGCTCATTTATTTACACTGCTTTTGCCTTTATGAGAAAAGAACAAACAAAGGGGAAGAAAATAGTGTTACTGATAAGGTTGTTTTTGTTTGCTTTTCTTTCATTTATTCTCTTGTTGAGGGGAGGCCCCCCACAATGCAAGATATGGTTACATCCGCTGAAGAAAGAGCCCTCTGTTGCCTCAGCTTTTGGAGCTGAAGTTTTAATTTTTATTGGCCATGATTTTTTTGAGCTCACACGTTTTTTCTCCTTTGTTATTTCTGAACGATTGTTCTTTTTCTCTTTTGTTTTTACTCAATTTCAGGAAAATTGAGACAGAGATTGAGGACTGCAGCCTCAACCAAGTTTACATTTTGACATTTTTTGACCGATACCCTCGTAAACAATCTGTACCTTACCCTTTTTGAAGCTGCTTGCGACAGACAGCCTAGTTCAACATTCATTGTTTTCATTTTGCGCGCCTCCCCCTTACCGCGTCGGACTGTCTGGCCGGCCCAAAGCCACTCGACAGCAGGGGGGGGGTACCAAATTTTTCCTGAGAAAAAAAATGTCCCATTAGTTGCTATGAGTACATAGGCAATTACTTTTCAAAAAAGAAGTCCTGGTTTAATGTGCAGAAAAAGGATAAACCTTGCTAGGGAAAGCGCTCTTTGGGGGATAGCGGTCCACCTGATTTGATACATGCTTGGTAACCGAATACCGTTCTGAACAAATTTCTACGTTCCCTTAGAGTGAGGGTTATTAGAGGTTGCGTGCTCCGTTCAATCTTAGAGGTGCCCAATAAAAGTCCTGACAGTTGTGCGAAATTTTCCTTCGGTTTGGTACCGGAGGTTGTTTTCCTTCAGTTTGGTACTGTTGTGAATTATTCTCCCAAACTCTTATTTTCAAGAGCGGTGGTTGAGCCCTGCTGATTCAGAGATTCTTTTTTACATTTCTGGAGACGGACGGCGGGTGAATTTCCCGCGGTTTGGTACCGCGGTTGAGTTTGTGTTTTCCTTCGGTTTGGTACCGGGGATGTTTTCCTTCAGTTTGGTACTGTTGAATTATTCTCCCAAACTCTTATTTTCAAGAGCGGTGGTTGAGCCCTGCTGATTCAGAGATTCTTTTTTACATTTCTGGAGACGGACGGCGGGTGAATTTCCCGCGGTTTGGTACCGCGGTTGAGTTTGTTGAGTTAGACACGGCTGTGCTATTCCTGCCTGATCAGCAGATGAGCAGACTGTCAGTACCACGTGCGATAATCTAAGACTCCGCCAAGGCGGAAGTAAAAAGGAGCGTACCTCTTAGTAATCAGATGATACCAGTAAAAAGCAATTAATTAACACTAAAAGGTTGCCAAGCATGGGGGGGCAATAAGAGCTCATTGACCCCGAGAGACGAGGTGGACTGGCTATCGCCATTGGTGAGTTAGATGAGACCTATATTCTACTTAGACACTATGCAACAAAACCTTGTGAATGCATGGACGTGAAAATTAAGGCATGAACGTGTGCGGTGCATGAGTGACTGAATGATGACACCTTACGTATGCCTGAGTGCGAATGTGCCGTGGACGTGTCATTGAGTGATTGACCGATGAATGGCTGTTTGACTACACATGTTCCTCTGTTTCACCTTCCTTTCCTCCTGGGTTTTGATGCACTAGATCTTCTCCCTGTTTTTGCCAATTATGTAGTGGGGTGTTCAGAAAACACTGCTGCTTGTTAAAAGAACTATGGTTTTAGGCCTTGGGCCTTCTAAAAAGTTTACCAGGTTTTAAAGGTTTTTTTCTGGGTGTTTAAAAACACCAAACGACGTTTTTTATATATGATACCACTTTCAGTGGATTGACTGGCTTTGACCTTGACTGACCTTACTGTTCATGTTCAGTGTCCATGTTTTTTTTGTTGTTTTATGTGTATACTCGTTGTGGTGTGCACTTGTTTACGTCTTCATCTTAGTTGTTGTTATTATGTAGCTTTTTCCAAAATACAGGTCGCTGGCTGTATACTCAAAGGAGACGAATCAGATCCAACTAAAGAAAAGAGATATTTTAAATTATTCATTTAAGTCTTAATGTTTTCCTCTCTTTCTGTTTCTGAGTGTTTCCTAACAGACAATGCCACCGCCTTCTCGACTCCGATCCTGCCTCCCCCAGCCGCCATGCCTGGTCACTGCTCTTATGATGAAGGATGAGAATTAAAGGGAAGTATTGTCCATAACTGTAACTGGGAAACAAAGGGGAAATAGATTGAAATAGACACGTGACAATATGACATATTGTGGATGTTATAACATAATATCTATTCCAGAGACTACAGAGACTTCCAATCCAACTGCGAAAGTGGGGACAGATCTTCAAATTTCCAAAAGGAGCGTACAGTTGACCCAGGCTTTGACCTTTTAAGGCTGAGGAGGAGGAGGTCGAGGAGGCTGGAGGGCACAAAGGCAGGTAGACACAAGAGAGAGGAAAACGGAGACACATCCAAAATGATCAGATAAGTGATTTTCCAATGATATTTATCATATGGTTTTAAGAATCCAAATGTATTCTTATGTAAAAAAAGGGAAGGGAGGGACCAACGTCCCTCTGATTTTTGATTTATATTTTATCATAGGAAAATATACCTCAAACCCTCCAACCATTTTCTTCTTGTTCCAACAGCACTTAGCGTGCAAGACCATAAAACACCTTCACTGGGTTTAGACACGTTTAAGGGAAAAATTAACGTTCTCAACATTGGGTTGGTGGCCCAATCTGGGTCGCCTGAGATTTAAAAAGGGTCCTCCTGAAACTCTTGATAATTGATTGAAATAAGAGATAGTTTAAAGTTAAGTAACTTCCAAGTATTTAAGGAAGCTCTCCAAACCGTGCTGGGGCTCGTCACCCCTACGAATGGGATAAATACAGAGAGCAAAAGACAATATGATTGTTCGACTCAACTTAACTTTAATTCTGTCTAACCTTAAAGGGCCAATAATCTTGCTAAACTCTGGTTCAGACACAGAATAGGAGACACTTTTGCCACCAATTGACCTTCAAAATTAAGTAAATTACATCTCAAATAATAATTATGAGGGAAATGAATGAAATAAATGAACTGACAAATTCAGCTCTATAAAAGAATTAGGCTATGTAAATAGGTGTGGAGTGTTAACATTATTCAGAATAAATAAAGGATAGAATAAGATTTCTCCTTCACAAATAAGAGATAGCAACGAAAAATGAAACAAACAATTTAAATAAATAAATAACATTATTTATTTATTTGGTTAAACTCATTTAGCTTTCTCACATCTCCATGTCTCCCAATTGTATGTATTCATCTTGAGAAGACATGTAATCACACTCCACACTTCTCCGTCCGACTTGCATGTCCTTCTCCGTCCGACTTGCATGCCCTTGTAAACAGTGGTTCTCAAATTGTTGCTTCTCACCAGGTAAGTAGATGTACCACAGATAATCACTGCAACTCCAGCTATGCTTCTCCTTACTCCAGGAAAAGAAAATCGAATTAATACTTCCTGCTTTTCTTTCAGCCTCATATTTTCCCACTCGCGTGCGAATGGGCTACAGAGCTAGCATGGCTAAAAGCTCACTAACCCACACCTAACCATTGTGTGATTGTGCAGCACCTTTTAGGATCTGAAAAGCTCTCAGATCCTGACCTCTGACCTGTCTCTGCCTTCCTGGCCATACTAACTATTCATTTAGTTAGTTAACTAAACCTAACACCCCTAAACTTTTATTTTATTCTATTCTATTCTATTCTATTCTGTTCTGTTCTGTTCTGTTCTGTTCTGTTCTGTTCCGTTCCGTTCCGTTCCGTTCCGTTCCGTTCCGTTCCGTTCCGTTCCGTTTCGTTTCGTTTCGTTTCGTTTCGTTTTGTTCTGTTTTGTTTCCCCCCCCCCCCCCCCCCCCCTTTTTTTCTGTCCAGGTACCAGCTAAAGCCTACCAGGTACCAGGTACCAGCTAAAGCCTCAGTAGTGGGATCGCGCCTGTGTTCAGGTACCAGCCAATCCCAAGAGTTCTGTTTCGGTGTTTTTCCCCCTCTTCTGTTCAGGTACCTTCCGATCCCAAGAGAGGTTGCCAGGTGTGTGGAGACTACCCTTCCTCAGACAACAACCAATCATCTACAACGCCGACCGGAAACGAACGACCCACACGGCAGTGAAGGTCGCGGAGCAGGCAACATGGATCCAAGATGATTGCCGACACCAGCTGATGCTGAGACGGAGGCTCACCGAACAATGAAGGGGGAACCGACAAGGCCACTGAGACACACACAAGAAAACGCTCTAGAACAAGGGCCTAGCTTTGTTTATAAGCCACACCAAATGCTCATAGCTAGGTTGAGGGAGGACAACCTCACACCTAGCTGCAGGAATACAGTCATAAACCCTTCTGCTACGATTGAGGAAAATACTCAAGGTTCTTCACTCATGATGCCGCCAATCAAGTGCGGTGATTCTAACCATGGCTATTGGTTACCCCAGTTACCACTGAACTCAGCCGATGAAGACGAGTGATGTCCTTGATGCAAATGATGATTTTTGCTTATCTAGATGTAATAAAGGATGATTTTTGATGATTCATGCCATTGATAATAATGATGAAGTTTTTTTTAAGGTTTATTTCCACATTTTTCTTGATATATCTGTGCCTCACAAAAGAAGAATATATCCAATGTATGACAATAACGATGCTAATGGTTAACCCTGACAGACAGCAAAGGTGGAATATAATAATTTTGTTTCTTGATTTGGTCGTTGAGGCGACCAAAAGTGGGGAATGTTATGGTCATTTTTATATTCATCATCATATCCTCAAATGTATGTTCATGTGTACAATTTGTCATGTTTTAATACATGACGACTCCATTACTCTTTACACTTTTGAACAGCTGAATCATGATTAAACAGTACAGATCGTATTATTCTCAGTGCAGCACAGTCTCTGCCAAGCCAGAATCTCTGCTCACATGCAGACATACACTGACGCACACACTTATCAAGACAGATAAAGACTGGAGCAGAACCTTCTCATAACATCTTCATCATCCTCCAACAATTCCACTATGGGCATCTGACTCCCTCCCTTTTGTCTCTCACTGTTGGGACCTTTTCTTATCTGTATAAAAAGCTTAAGCTGAAACTGTTAGAGGGCGCGGCACTTCCTTCGGACGTCCGCCTGGACGGACGCTAATTTTGTTCCATCTTGTACCTTTTTTCTTAGTTTAGAATAAACTATTTTTTATATAAAATCATCAATGCTTCTCCTGGACTCCATCATTCAACCAGAGCAATGAATCATGTCTTCAAATGAGGTCAACCGTAAATTCAGCCGTAACAGAATAAAAGGTTAAACATAATCTTTGATTCCTCTGATTCATTAAAGCTGTGATTATGGTGTAGATTTGCTGTTAGAATTCACTTTTCCCTGGTTTCACATTGATGAGTTTAGTTTAAAAACTTAGACATATTTCTCCTATTAAAAGGAGTGGCACCCCGCAAAATTTGAAGTAATATTAATAATCATAATTAATATTCTTAGTTATATAACCCAATAATAATAACTCATCCTCCTACAGTGATTAGAGGGAATGAGGCAATGTCCCTTTTTTCCAGCGGGTCTCGGGGCAGATCCATCCCTATATGGCCATTTCGTATTGTCGTACTTTCCCCAATCAATACTCTTCCCCAGTGCATGTTTGCTTCTCACAGGTCACTCTAAATTTCCTGTCTCATAATCTGATATATAGGGCTCATAGATCCTTTTTGGGTTAATCTTATGTGCCTCTCGTGGTAAAATTGGGGTAGATCGGCCTATTGGTTCTGTTTCAAAAACATCTTCTTCCTCGTCTGATTCTTCCAGTGCAAAGGTTACTCTGGATACGGAGGGAGTAGCCTTTTTTGGTCGGATCTCGGGCGTTAGATAAGTTTTCACCCGCGGTTTCTCCAAGACAGGAGACGTGTCCTGTAATTGCCTGCCAGTCTCCCTCCTGTCTCTATTAGCCAAATCCATTGTCGCTCTTATTCTTTCTATTATTTCCTCAATTATTTTTCCTGTTTTATCCTCTAATACCACTATTATATTAGAGAGGGTATTTTCCACCCCAGTTATGGTTACCCCTAACCATATGGCTATTATTTCGAAAGCCTTTTTATTTCCCCCCATTTCTTTTGGGAATGAGTGTTGACAGTTGAGCTCTATCACCATGCAAGTCTCTTGCCTTCCTATCATTTTTAATTGATCCAACAATCCATCCTGTCTTCTTGGTTGAAGACAGACGTAGCCTGCAAACATATTCCCGTTTGGTGGGATATATCCCCTTATTCCTATTTTTTCCCATTCTCCGGCTGCTATTTTTCCAGCCCTAATTTCAGCCTCTCGACACTCATGATGAGCCGTAGTTTTCCTGTAGTCTTCCTTATTTTCCTGTTTTATTTTTGTTGCTGACCCTGTTTCATAGTCTCTCACCCAGGTGACATATGAGTATCTCCGTGGCATTCCAAATTTTGCAGCAGTGTTAGTAGTTATTATTTTTATCTGGCCATTATCCGTTGTTTGCCTTAGTTCCTCTTTTTCTGGCAAATTACTTCTTTTCTCCACTGTCACCATTAATTCTTTCTGTGGTGGGGGAGAGTGTGGCGTTTGAGCAATTTCAATGTCCTCCTCTTCCTCCTCCTCCGTAGTTACTTCTATCGGACTGCTATTTATTTTTCTGGGAAGGAGGAGGCTTCCTGAGCTTCTATAAGCATCTATAAGCTTCTCTCGCTTCTCTCGCTTTTTCGCCTCTTCTTCCTGCCTTTTTACAATCTGATCATAACGTCTCAATCTTTTTTCCACATAGATTAATTCCTGTTTGTACTGATCAACTTGTTCCTGGAAAGATCATTTTTGTAACTCCAAATCGAGCTTTCTCTTCTCCTCAGCTGATCTGTTCACTATTTCCCCTTTCTTTATTTGAATTTCCTTTTCAGTTTCTAATATTTGTAACTCTCGGTGGGGCTGTTCCTGATTTCTTTTGTCTTTTTCCTGCCTTTCCTTTTCGGCATTCCTATACGCTTCCTCAGCCTTTTCACATCTTAATTTTATATCTTCCAATTCAGATTCAAGGAGAGTTTCTCTTTCTCTGCTCTCATCATTGCTTGGGCCTGCCTCATCTTTATACTGATGATAGGCTGTTGCAGTTTTCCCTTTTAACCAAACCCTATGTGCTTCTTCTGCCTCTTTCCAATTCTCGGTATCTTCTTCGAAAACTCCGGGACCTTCGTCGTCTTCTTCTTCACTTTCAGAACTACCTTCCTCGTCTTCAGTGGTCACTAAGTATCTATTACTTAGACCTTCATCTCCATCCTCCACCAGTGCATCTATTATGCCCTCATCCGTGGAATGAGGAGCTGAAGGGGAAAGAGGTAGTATTTGGGCCATTAGTCCTTGATATAGCGACGCTCCCGCTTGTGGTCCCTCATATGGTGGCGGCTTAGATAATTTAATCTGGTCTTTGTCACCATCTCTTTTTACTGCTTTAGACCTTGCACTCCTTTCTGCCGATCTTGATGTTGGTCGGGCCTTTGTCAGTACCTTTAACCCTTCTATTTTATAGCCGAGGTCATCCTCGGGTATTCTTGCTATTTTTGTATGGTGTGAGGCCAAGATAGTGTTTGTATCTTGAAATTTTTCTCTGGTTTGTAGGACCCATATAACCCGACGTCCCGTACCTTTTCTTAACCATTTCCTCATTGCTTGATATATCATTAATCTAGCCATATTGTCAGGATATCCGAACAATCCGTCTCCCCACGTGGTCGTCACCACTGTCCTTGTTTCTACCGCGTTAAAGACAGCTGCCAGAGTTTCCTCTAATTCATCCCAACTCAATTTTGGTTCTTTGTCGTAGAAACGGGAATAATACCCATTAACTATTGATACCATCCCATCATTCTTTATTTCTTCTTTTTCTATCCTCACTTCGTTTGCCGACCTCCTTAGGATATTTTCCCGTTCTGATATCCCTCATGTTTTTATTCTTATTGACTGAATTGGGCCATTGCGTTGCCACCCATCGTGCTACTCCACCACCATCTTCCCCACGGGCGTTTCTTGGATTTAACATAGTACATTTAGGCCCTGATATTTCTGCCACCAATGTGTCTCCCAGGTTTGCTCTCACTGTTGTAATCACTTCATCGAATTCCACGGCTTCAATCTCTCTGCTACGTACCCTAGTACCGGTGGAGCCTGCTGACATTCCTCCTGTCGACATTCTTCGAGCAGGAGTAAAGTGGGGAGGTAACTGCATTTCCTCCGCCATTGCTTCGTCTTACGTTCGTGTCACTGTATTCCCGTAAGCGGAGACTGAGGTATCTCCTTGAGAGGGGAGCTCCAATAGCTGTCTTCCCCTCTTATTTTCACGCGCATTGAATAGGCTTACCTTAACCTGATTCTTTTAATAAAAGACACCTTTCCAATTTCGTGAGGAAAGTGTCAGACCGCACACCTCTAACCTCTCTCTCTTTTTCTTTGCACACTCTATTCAGGGTGATCAGGCCTGACAGAGTGACAAATACTAAAGAGTTTGAGGCTTCTCCACTACTTTCGTACTGAGTTATCTTTTATTCCTCATAGAGTGATAGCCAATCTATTCACTCTCTTCCCACCGACCAGTGTGGTAGGGCAATGAGACTCTCTTCCTGTATCTCTTTTTTAGGGGCACTCCGTAGGTTCTTTAATTAGACTCGGTACTCGTTTTCTTTTTCCCGGACTAAAAAGTTTCCTTAGTCATGCCCCACTTTGGGCGCCATGTCTTTAGCCCGCGGGACTTTATAACGGCAGGGGTTCTAAAACTGTCTTACTCAAACAAGAATTCCCCCTCTACCTTATCTCCGAAGCTGGCTGCCTATTCTCTATTATTGTTATCTAATAAAGAAAAGGACTAAATGTACTTCCTCCTGTTGGAAGTTGAGTAGTCTCGCTATATTTTTATGGGATTGATATTAGGACCCATCCAATATGGGTTGAAGCTGGAAACAACTCTTTTTTACAACAGCATGAGTTAGCCCACCCTGGGCACCCCTTTGAAGAGGATACCAAGGGCAGGCTCACTTACCAGAGGCCTAGAAGTGTGTCCTCCAGCCAGGTGCCGTCCCAGATGTGGGTGTTTGCAGGCGGTTAATTTAATCAAGTAGGCTTCTTAATAGTTAATGAATTTTTATTATAGGTTTACAAAAATCAAAAGTCAATCAAAAAAGTTTCAAAGTATCAAAGTCTTAAACTATCAGCCGATAGAGAAAGAAGGGGGTTTCATGAACAACTAGAATGTCCGTGTAAGAGAAAAGCGCCCTAACATAATAATCAGTGGTATATCTAGCCTGAAGCATTGCGTGATAATATGTCATATTACATGATCTGACCACCTAAGCGAATAGAAAAATAGGACAAAAGTTCATACAGATGTCAAGGCCAAGATGGCATAACAGATGTTCACAAAGGGTAGTTTCCACACTAGTTGTTGTTGTTCGTGGTAAACACTTGATACATAACAAGGCGTTGGCTTCCTGTTAAAGTAAAGTGTGACTTCTTACACCTAAAGTGTGACTGCTCACACCTTGAGGTGTTAGTTTTAGCACCTTCTGTGGAAAACAGGTGGTGTTTTGGTTATCACTTAACATTTACTTTGCAGCTGTCTCCTTACAAAAAGCAGTAAACAGGTGTGACATGTCAGAACAGGCGATTAGCTATAATGGTTAAATAAGCATTTCTTTTGCAGAATAATGAATATTGATTAATACACACCATACAACACTTTCAGACACATGTGTCAAACTCCAGTATTCGAGGGCCAGATTCCTGAGACTTTTAGATGTGTCTCTACTCAAACACTCCTGGTGGAGACCAATTTGTTGTGATCAAGCTCTGCAGAAGCATAATGAGCAATTAATTTGATTCAGGTGTGTTGGAGCAGGGACAAATAAAAAAGTCTGAGGAATCCGACCCTCGAGGACTGGAGTTCAACACCCCTGTTTTAAGAGAAAAACTTAATTTTTTAATATGGACTAAAACAGCTTCAACACTTTGAGAAAACATCAGTTTGGGCCCTCTGAAGTGATTTTTGACATTGAATTTTGAAACTTTAAGAAAACAACTTCATTTTTTAATATGGCCTTAATCAGTTTCAATACGTTGAGAAAACATCAGTTTGGGCCCCCTGAAGTGATTTTTAACATTGCATCTTTAAACTTTAAAAAAACAACATATTTTTTTTATATGGCCTAAAACAGCTTCAACACTTTGAGAAAACATCAGTTCGGGCCCTCTGAAGTGATTTTTAACATTGCATCTTTAAACTAATAAAACAACATAATTTTTAAAATCCATAAACCTTGCATGTTTGGTATCATTCTTTTCAGGAGAACCTCCCAAATATGATTGTGAAGTATTTTCTTTAATACGACATACTGAATAACACAGTGGATCTAAAACCACTATGAAAACTAAAATTTGAGTGGGAAAAAGTTAGTTTTTTTTACTATAAAAGTCAAACATTTTTAACGAATCATTTTTATTGCTTGTATAGCAAATCTAAACTATATATTTCAAAAACTTATATACAGATGAATTAAAAAAACACAGTTATATACAGCTATTTACAGTAAAATGGAAGCAATGTCTCAGGTGATTTTGTACAACTATTTACAAAAAAGTTTGAATCACAAATACAAGGAAAGGCAAATTATTTTTGCCTCATTGTGTTGATATGAAACTAACTAAACAGTCAAAAAAAAGTAATAATCACTATTATCTCAAATCTCTCAACTCACCTTCTGTTTCTCCATTTCTGTTTACCTGTCGCTTGAAAACAAAATTCCAGCTATATGTAGACTTTATGATTGGACAATGGCCTTCTTCTTCTCAACCAATAGGAAACAGCTATAATGAGAGGTTTTCGCATGGTTCTTTGTTGCTACTCAACACTTTAGCTTTCGTTTTAGATGCGCTCTGCAGCGGTCTTCCTGCATGGACAGCTCAAGAAAATGTCACAAAAAAACACACGCACATTTTCCCTCATAACTCCACTTCTATTTGGCCTCTCAACATGATTTAAAAACTGGTTTGTAGTTTGACATCCGCACTTTCGACACGGGTTAAAACGGAGATCCGAGGACGCTGCACTTTTCCGCTATTGGCTCTTCAATACGATCATGTGATCAGGACTCGCCGGCGCATCCGTCGGCCCTCGTGGGTTAATATGGCCTAAAACAGCTTCAACACGTTGAGAAAACATCAGTTTGGGCCCCCTGAAGTGATTTTTAACATTGCAACTTGAAGCTTTAAGAAAACAACTTCAACACACTGAGAAAACATCAGTTTGGGCCCTCTGAAGTCATTTTTAACATTGCATCTTGAAACTTTACGAAAACAACTTAATTTTTTTTAATATGGCCTAAAACAGCTTCAACACGCTGAGAAAACATCAGTTTGGGCCCTCTGAAATGATTTTAAACATTGGAGCTGGAAACTTTAAAAGAATAACTTTTTTTTTTTTTTTTTTTTAATTATCAAAAATACAAAAATCAGATCAATATTTCACACCCACCACAATCCCATCATAACAGGAAAAAAAACCCCAAAATCAAAATTTGAAGTAAAGTTCATTAACCACTACATCACACAAACCATTCCCCCCACACCAGTGTTTCTTTACAAATTCCTGCTCCTGACTATAAACAGTACGTATATGGCCCTTTAATGTATTCTGAAAGTATGTCCATGTATTTATTTTCTTCTGTCCATATAGAGAATGGTTTCTTGTTATAAAAATGGCCCTCCTCGCAAACCCCAAAGTTATGTTTATCAAGTTCTTATTAACACAGCTCCCATTACTGACCCCAAAGAGCCAGATGTAGTCCCATCTCTTCAGGTGGCGAGACTCCACCTTTGCCTTCACTATTAGGAGGTCCCTTACCCTCCTCCTGAAGTCTGCCTGGGCTGGGCACTCAACGAAAAGGTACAGATTCCTCCATATTTTCTTTGGATGCTGATGAGGGAAGTATTTTTTCCAATGTATCTCTGCTGCCGGTGTCTTGTGTATTGTACTCACTAAATGGTGATACCACATTTTAGTTGAGACTTCTTGCAATGATTGCTCAGTCTTGCCCAGGCACAGGAGGAATTCCAAAGACCCATCCCACACCAGACCACCGCCCCTCCACGCCCTCCTCTACCGATCAGGCAGTCCTGATTCAATTTTAAAACACATATTTTCCACATATACTTTCCGATAACGCACATTCTTTTCAACTAATTTCCCTTCCATCACTTTAACTCTCACCGAGCCGCTGCGGTCGAGGACGTCCCCACTCTACACAGGCCCGCCTTCAAGAAGACGCCGCACCTGAGGCGCACTCATGGCAGGTGACTTCCGGATTCTGGAAGATGGGCAGCTTCTCCACTGCATCTTTTGTTGTAACCCTGGTCCTCAAACAGGCCCTGACCTTGTTCCATGCACGCAGAACCCCCCCATGGAAATCATCTAAATTTCGAATTTGATTTTAGTTTAGGGCCTGACACAGCATGTACTTACCATGCAGGCCCAATGTATCTAGCACTCTGCCAAAATAGTCCTTCCAAATCAAGTCATTTTTGTCATCCAAATATTTCCTAATTATTTTCAATTTCAGTGCTAGATTCTTAGAATTTAGGTCCAGTAAATTTAGGCCACCTCGTCCTTTGTCGCCAATCATTGTCCTATGAGCTACCAGGCTTCTGTTACCATTCCATAGGAAGGCTGCCCTGATGCTGTCCAGACTGGCAACCACATCCCTCGGCAGATCATAAACTGCCATTGCATGATTGAGCCTGGACATCACCAGGGCATTTGTCACCACAACCCTGCCACGGATGGTCAGGCTCCTCAACCTCCATAATCCGAGGGTGGCCATCAACCCCTGAAGCTGCATCTTCTAGACAGCGTCTCTTGCAGCCCTCTGGTCCCTGCCTACAAGCACTCCAAGGACCCTGACACTGCCCTCTGCCCGCTGAAACCTCCACCTGCCCGGCGACTGTGCCACCTTGCCACAATAC
This sequence comes from Gouania willdenowi, assembly GCF_900634775.1. Taxonomy (NCBI): domain Eukaryota; kingdom Metazoa; phylum Chordata; class Actinopteri; order Blenniiformes; family Gobiesocidae; genus Gouania; species Gouania willdenowi. The sequence goes on along the minus strand of NC_041051.1, from coordinate 4,895,497 downwards.
AATATGACTGATTTATTGATATTAATTTCTGCCCCTGATGCAGTGCAATAGACCTGTAAAACTTCTAACACTTTATCCACATCTGCTTCAGTCTTCACCAGAATGGTTGTATCATCCGCAAATTGAATAACCTTAACTTCTCTGTTCCCCGGTGTCTTGATGCCACAAATGTCCTGACTATTGTTGATGAGGTTGGCAAGGGGCTCAGCCACCAGGCTGTAGAGGAGCGCGGACATAGGGCACCCCTGCCGAATTGACCTACCCAAACTAAAAGTGCTACTAAGTGGCCCATTACATTTAATTTGTGCCCGTGCATTGGTGTATAATAACTTAATCCATGAAATAAAATTGTGCCCAAAACCAAACTTGTTCAAAACCCTCTAAAGAAAATCGTGTTCCACCCTGTCGAACGCTTGGCTTAAATCCAACCCCAAATAAACCCCTTTCGTAACGTCATAATTAACAATTTTTTCAATATTAACTAACTCACGCCTTATTTCATCCTGTAGAGTAACCTCCACCAACCTTTCCTTTGCCGCCTTCTCCTTACAATATGTGATGCTAAGTTTTTTAATTCTAATCTTAAAACCCTCCCACCACTCAATTATATCATCTGTTAAAAAGAGTTCATATTTCACATTTACTAGGAGACCATGCACCATATTTACATAAGCCTGCTGATGGAGCAGGCTATTACTAAAACACCACGTGCCCCCATTTCGTTTTCGGACACATGGACCCCCTAGTCTTAAGACCATTCCGGAATGGTCACTCCAACAGCAATCCTTATATTCAATATATATCTTCTCTCCCACAAACTTTTTGGCCGAAAGACAAAAATCAATCCTTGACCTTTTTAATTTTCCTTGAACTACCTGTGCCCTAGAGAACACTTTTACTTTAGGGTTCAACACCCTCCAAATATCCACCATATTTCTCTCCTTTAAAAGTTTGAAAATTAAATTCCTACTGGAGTCTGGAAAAAAATTGTTGGCATCTGACACATCATCACTAGTTAAAACAACATTAAAATCACCCATCATAATAGCCCCATCATTACACCACCTCCCAGCATCCCCAAACACCACCTTCCTTTCTGTTACCTTATTTGGCGCATATATATTAATTTGCCTGTAGCTCTTGCCACCCTTTACCCCTTCCACCACCAGAAGCCGCCCTTCATCATCCTTATAAAGGCAGGTTATCACAAACACATTCCCACACCAATATAACCCCGACCATTATTATAAAAAACTGGTCCTCTCCAATGGGTTATAACCTTATTCACACTTCCGCAGTCCCACTTTGTTTCTTGTAGAAACAATACATCAGCTTTATTCCCAAGAACACCCCTCATCTTGATCTCCGTACGGAGCCCACGGGCATTCTGCGAGAAAATGCTGATCATCACATACAGAAAAAAAATGTCATTTTGATTTCTTGCGGACCCTGGTCTTTCTAGGCGTCTTAATTTGCCAATCTACGCTTGGTCTTTTACGCATCATATTTACCTCCATCATGTCAACCTCGCCTTCTGAAGGTGGTGAAAGATCCGGGCTCAAGGGCCGAGCAGAGTCAGGATCATCAGAAGTGCTCTCCAACTCATCCGACAGGGACAGCAGCTCAGGGAGGACCTGGGGCGGGGAACTACCCTCCGCTACCAGCCCGATCAGCACTCATTCTCCCCTCACTCCCTTCCGCAGCTGCCAAATCCCCCACTCCCTCCCCTCCAACTCTGCCCGTGCCCTCGACTCCGCCCCCCTCCACATCGCCATCAGACTCCTGGCTACTTACAGTGCACATGCATTTATCCATTGCATTAAAACATAATACACATTTAACCCCCTCATTAACCCCCCTGCATTCTCTCGCAAAATGCCCCTGGGCTCCACACTTATGACACATGAAATCCGGGCATTCCCTAAATATGTGCCCCGGTTGAAGGCAGCCTCTACACACTTTGACTTGCTTGTTGTGAATAACCCAAACATATTTCGGCCCATTGGCCGTGTCAAACTTCGTGGAATATGGAAGAGATTGCACAGCATAAGTAAACCTTACCCTCACAAACCTGGTCCCATCAGCGAGCCGTGTGCCTGGCCACATCCTCCTCTTGACCTCCGATACCGCCGCAACACCCCATCCGATCAGCTTTGCCAGAATCACCTCATCCGTGATATAGGCCGGCATCCCCAGAAACGACACCACCATCTCCTTTGAACACAGCTCCCGCGCGTGGACTCTCGCAGCTCCGATCCAAAACCCCTCCAGCAGCTTCCGCTTGGCTTCCTCATTCGCCATCGTCACCTCAAATCTCTTATCCTCCAGGAGTCTGCACGCGACGATCGCCCCACACAGCTCTCTGATGGTCTTCATCAGTTCTAAAGCCGCCACCGACTTTTCTCCGTCTATTTCTATGATCACCGTCTTGTCTTCCTCATATACGATCTCCTTCTTTTCATTCAGCCCTCTTCGCTCACCACCCTTCTGTCCGTCCATCACTTCCTCTTTGTCCTTTACTATATCAGTCATCCTCAGAGAAAAAAAGACTATATATAAATAAAGTCCTAAACATAAGACGCTCCCCCACAGCACAAGCCTGCTGGGGGGAGGGGAAAAAACCCACAAAAAAATAAAAAAAGGAGAATAAAAGTGTGGACTATGAAAAAAAAAAAAAAAAAACAGCGCGCTCCAAACAATCCACCTCTCCCATTGTGTCTCACTCAACTTGTGGCAAATTGCCAAAACAGCTTCACCTGGCAGTTTTGGCCCTCTGAAGTAATTTTTTAACATTGTAACTTGAAACTTTAAGAGAACTTCTTTTTTTAATATGGCCTAAAACAGCTTCAACACGTTGAGAAAACATCAGTTTGGGCCCTCTGAAGTAATTTTTAACATTGCAACTTGAAACTTTAAGAGAACAAATTAATTTTGTTAAGGCCTAAAACAGCTTCAACACGCTGAGAAAACATCAGTTTTGGCCCTCTGAGGTAATTTTTGACATTGTAACTTGAAACACTAAGAGAGTAACCTAATTTTTCAATATGGCATTAAACAGCTTCAACACGCTGAAAAAACATCAGTTTGGACCCTCTGAAGTAATTTTTAACCTTGCATCTTGAAACTTTAAGAGAACAACTTCATTTTTTTTTTTTTTTTTTAATTATCAAAAATACACTAAAAAAAACTTAGATCATCAATTCAAACACACCTACTGTCAATAACACAACCACAGAAAAAACAAATCAAAACTTAAAGCATAGTCCGTCATCAATCACTTCACACAAACCATTTTCACCACCCCAGTGCCTCCCCACATAGTCCGGCTCCCAACTGAAGATCGTCTGAAAGTGACTCTTCAGTGCATTTCTGAAGTATTTCCATGTATTGATTTGTTTTTGTTGATATAATGAGTAGTTCCTTGTCCAAAAAATGGCCCTCCTTGCAAAACCCAGTTATGTCCCGCCAAAGAAATCTGTGCTCCACCCTATCAAAAGCCTTACTCAAATCCAAACCCAAGAAAATACCTCCCTCCTCCTGCATGCGCTGTACTGTATATTTAATCGATAGGATCGTATCTGCAATGTCCCTCCCCGGTATCCCATATGCCTGCGTGATCCCTACAATAGATGCGATCACCTCCTTCAATCTGTTTGCTAATACCTTCGCCAAGATTTTGTAATCAGTGTTGAGTAAAGTTATTGGTCTATAGTTCCCCAAATCATTCCTCTCCCCTTTTTTGTGCACCAGTGTAACCAACCCAGTCATCAGAGTCCTTGGAGTGCGCATTTCCTTATGCATAGCTACAAAGAGCCCATGGGAGACAATCCCGACTCAAAACACATAAAATTCGGATGTGAGTCCATCCGAACCCGGGCTCTTATTACCATTCAAGAGCCTTATCGCATGCGATATTTCCTGGACGTTCACGCCCCCCTCACAGAAATTCACATCATCCTGGTTCAAACAGACATTAATGGATTTTGCAACCTCCTCCACACAGTCCTCCCGCGTGCTCCCTGCCCTGTACAAATCTTCAAAAAAAACCTTTGCCTCCTCCAAAATATGAAAAGAATCTGTTACTGTTGTTCCATTGACATTGAGTTCCCTTATGTATGTTTTCTCCTGTCTTCTTCTTTCCAACCCCCAAAAAAATCCAGTACATTTCTCACCCTCTACAATAAACCTTGCTCTACTCCTAATGATAGCACCCCTACACTTCCTAATCTCAAAATCATCTAGTTTTTTTTTCAGTGCAATATATTTACCAATATCATAGGAATTATCCAATTCTATCCTTGCTAGCTCCACCCTCATCTGATTATGTAATATGTTAATGTCCCACTTTTCTTTCCCTAGCATCTCCTTGCAATAAGAAATGCTCAATGCTTTAATCCTGCTCTTCAGGTCCTCCCACCACCCAATAATGTCATCCGCCAAGAACATTTCATATTTGGCGTCACTCAACAACCTATTCACCCTATTTATATACGTCTGCTGTTGGAGGAGGCTGTTATTTAAACACCACGTGCCCCCATTCCTCCTTTGCCCCCCTATCCCACCCAAGTCCAATGACAGGCTCGAGTGATCACTCCAACAGCAGTCCTTGTAATCAACACGTAATACTTCCTTTATAAATGTTGAAGCCACTAGGCACAAATCAATCCTGGACTCCTTCAGCCTGCCCTGGACGACCTGTGCCCTAGAAAACACCCTAGCAGAAGGATTGAGAACTCTCCATACATCCACCAAATCAGTCCTGTCCATCATGTGGAACAATATATTCCTGCTCGCATCCGGATGGAATTTATTCATGACAGACAAATCAGCCTTTGTTAAAACAACATTAAAATCACCCATCATAATAGTATTTTCATTGCACCACTTAATCACCCCCTCAAACATCGCACCCCTTTCCCCCACCACATTAGGAGCATACTGTATATGTTAATAAGTCTGTAAATCCTGTCCCCTTTTACCCCCTCCACCACCAGCAGTCATCCCTCCCTATCAGCATAAAGACACTTCATCACATCAAAAATGTTTTCTCTCACCAGTATGGCGACCCCTGCAGTCAAACCCTGACCATTGCTGTAAAAAGCCCCTTTAAAGGGTCTTAACTCTTTTAACAGTTTCATTGCACCATTTCGTTTCTTGTAAGAGAAGAATATCATTCTTAACTTCAAAAATACTCGTCATCTTAATCTCCGTGCGGAGCCCACGGGCATTCTGAGAGAAAACACTAATCATGATAAGGAGTAAAATTATCATTTCAACTTTTTTCTGGCCCTACTCTTATTTGATAATCTGATTTGCCAGTCTGCACTTGTCCTCTTCCTAATTGTATTGATTTCCATCATATCCGTGTCACTGTCCGAGTTTGTCAAAAAGTCAAGGTTCAGGGGTTGTGCAGAGACAGGGCCATCAGGAGCACTGTCCTGATCGTCAGACTGGGTCAACAGCTTAGGAATAAACAGGGGCCGGGAGACATCACCCTCCACAAACTCAGGCTTGGCAGCACGGCGCCGCCCTGCAGCCTTCTGTCCAACACCAGGCGGCGTCAGCTTTACAGGGAGAGATGAGCCCGCCTCCCCTACTGCAGGTTTCACATGCCTCGACACCCCTGGAGTAGGCTCCTTCAGCACCCTCTGCAGAGGCACAGGCACCGTGTCGGCGTCTGTGGAACACAGAACACCTGACTCCTCTGCACTCCCTCCTGCAGCCGCTGACCCTCTCTCTCCGTCCTCCTCAGCTCCGCTCATGCTCTCCAGCACGCCCCCTTCCACCTCACTCTCAGACTCCTCACTGGTAACAGTGCACACACAGTCCCTCATAATATTAAAACATAGTTCACATTTAGTGAAACCCTTATTCTGTCGGCATTCCCTTGCAAAATGCCCCTGGACTCCACACTTGTGACAGAGAAACTAAGAACATTCCCTCAGTATGTGGCCAGGCTGGAGACACCCCCTACACACTTTCACCTGCTTATTATGCAGGACTCTCACATATTCCGGCCCACTGGCCGTGTCAAACTTCGGAATAGGGAAGAGACTGCACAGTATCAGTAAATTTAACTCTGACATACCTGGTCCCATCGGCGATGCGAGTGCCCGGCCACATCCTCCGCTTCACCGCCGAGACTGCCGTCACTCCCCAGCCATGCAGCTTCGACAAAATCACTTCGTCCTCGACATGAGCAGGCATCCCTAAGAATGACACCACCATCTCGTTATTACACAGTTCCCGCGCATGCACACCAGTTGCGCCGATCCTGAAGCCTTCTAGAAGCCTCTTCTTCGCTTCCTGCTTAACAGAAGGTTTTCCTTGCCGCCATGATGAATTCATGTTGGGTGTGGGATACATATGTATGTGTATATACGTATATATGCATATGTGTGTATCCATAAAATGAAGAGTCCGTCCTTAAGACTGCTCTACTGTAAAGTGCCTTGAGATACCATTGGTTATGATTTGGCGCTATACAAATAAAGATTGATTGATTGATTGATTCCTCCGTCGCCAGTGTCACCTCATAACGCTTATCCCCAAGGAACCTGCAGGCTAAAATCGCACCACACGTCTCCCTTATATTTTTCATAAGCTCCAGAGGAGCCACTGAAATATCCCCATCAGTCTCAACCACCAAAGTCTTTTGCTTATCATAGCAAATTCCACCCCCTACATTCTGCTTCCTCAGCCCGTCATTCGTTTTTCCATTCATCCTAGATCCTTCACCCTGAGCCATTTCCTGATTCCTGTTAGCCATGTCATCCATCCAAAAAAAGGTACTATAGAGAGTCCTAGAGAAAAAAAACCGCTCCTCCACAGCAAAAACCTGTCGGGGGGAGGAAAAAACCTTCAAAAGGGAAGAAAAACCACCAGAAAGACACAAAATAAGCAGCAAAAAGCACAGACAGAGCGTCCACCAAAAACTTCAGCTCTCCCTTGGGATACACACACCTGTCCACCAGTCTGCAATCAGCGTGATGCAGCTTCAACACGCTGAGAAAACATCAGTTTTGGCCCTCTGAAGTAATTTTTAACATTGTAATTTGAAACACTAAGAGAGAAACCTAATTTTTCAATATGGCCTAAAACACCTTCAACACGCTGAGAAAACATCAGTTTGGGCCCTCTGAAGCGATTTTTAGGAGGCCAAGCCCGCGGGGCCAGGGAACGCGGTTCGAGGACCAGCGGTGCTAGGAACCCTATTGTAATCGTTCCGATCATTATTAGGGGGCCAAGCCCGCGGGGCCAGGGAACCGCGTATGTAAGCATACGCGGATTGGCGCATATCTCGGTCAAATTAAATGCTAACAACACCAAATCTGAGATCCTTTGTTGGCATTTGACTCTAAGGAAATGCGCCAAATTTGAATAATATAGGCCACTAGGGGGCACTACAAATAACAAATAATTATATCTCTTAAATGGCAAGACCAATATTTACCAAATTTGGAGGGTACGATCTTCTGGTTCTAGTTATTAGGGGGCCAAGCCCGTGGTTCCTAGGACCAGCGGTGCTAGGAACCCTATTGTAATCGCAAAGATTTTTATTATTATTATTATATATATTATTATTATGTTTCCCACGGTAAAAGTGGTGCTGCAGGCTAAACCGTGCAAGGTAGGGCGGTGCCCCTTGGGGGTTGGGTCCAGACAACCCCGTGTACCTGGGACGCAAAAATTCACATATGTCCGCCAGCAGGTGGCGCTATAACAAAGGTCAATGCGTTTTGGCCAAAAACTCCCACACCGTTTGATGCAAATTTAAAAACTTTGTATCCACAGATTACTTGAATAGCATTGAATCAACTAGGCTAGGCTACGCCCATTTCCGCCTGAACTTTTTCTAATTTACGCCACTGGGGGGTGCTGCAAATATGAGAAATGTATATCTCATAAATGGCCAGACCGATTTTTTACCAAATTTGGTGGGTATGACCTTGGGATGCTCCTGGGACCGTATCTCAAAGTGAATCCCGATTGGTTAAAGTGGGCATGTCGTATTACTACATAACATATAAATAAAGAAACATTTATTTCAGCTGAAGTATTATGTTGACGGATGTGAAATTTACAGGGTAACCATAGAAGAGCACCGAGATCACCCATACCAAAAAGTGCACCACTAGGTGGCGCTAAAATGGGTGCAAATGCATTTTGGCCTGAAACTTTCACACTTTAAATCACATCTTACAAAACTTCATATCCACCTGTTCACAGCAAATGGCACGTTGGCCTGTGTCCTGACGCTCGCCACGAGCCCGTCACCCTTTGTGACGTACTTCCACGGGCTCCGCGAAGCCTGGGGGCCGAGTCGCGCGGGAAGGCTTGGCCCCCTTTCATAACTGCTTGCAGTTCTAGTTATAATTGAACTTTAGTAATTGACAATTAATTACAAATATGGCCTTAATTTTATTTGCCTTTCTGAGGATAAGGAATACTTGTAATTTAATTGTAATTGGAAATAATGCTGGTCACTGCAATCATAATTGAGATGTAATTGAAAATTTAATTGTAACTGAAAAATGTAATTGGCCCCAACCCTGACACACTTTTCAGCACAGAGCGTAATGATGGAATAAATGAGTGATGTCGTGTTTCCCCGGGTGATGATGTGGAGGATGAATAAGGATCGTAATGAAACTAGCTTGCATAATAACACAAAGTTTATTAACACAAGCAGAATCAGAAGAACAGGGGGGAGACAAAAACCCTGTGAGAGCAGCCGAGGTCAGATTTACTCTGAAGAATCTTAGCCAAAAAAGGCCTATATGACTTGAGACCAACGGGAGGAGTCTAAGGCTTTAGCCTTAGAACAAAGAAAGGAGGCCACAAACTTTCACACCTCAACAAATGGAGGAAGTACCATCCTAGGAACAAGAAACTTTCAGGGTTCACAAGTTAATCAACATCCAACAGTCGAGTTACAGAGATAACTGGGGGGGGGTCACAAATAAAGCCATCTGTTGACATCTTATACTCAGCTTGAAGTGAAGAGGTATATTGCATAGAACAAATAACACTTGTAGGAGGATAAGGGTAGTTGACAATGGGTTATACGGATGAGAACATTCTGTTGGTTCTTGAATTATCTGAACAGTGGCATTGGACAAACTATATTTGCAATCTAGATTTCTGCAAGAACCATTCCAATAATCCTTCATTTGTGACTTTTCAAACAAATACATTTTCTTTGATCTCATTTTGAGGGGGAAACAAACAGCTGGTATTCTTCCAACATCCTGAGTGACCTTTGGGGGTGATAAAATCCCCTGGGCTCCGCATGGGGTCGGAGCCCAGAGTTTGAAAACTTAGCAAGTAAACATTGATTGATTGTTTAATGTAACAAAGAGGTGAGAACAGGAACGAACCTGTTCTTTGATCCTACTGTTCCTTTGCTTGGCCAGGAAGGGGAAAGGATCCCCCCTTGGTCCACATTTGCACTTCACAAAGGGAGACAGACCCTCTGACCCCAATGCTGAGGCTAGTACAGTTTCTCAGTCAAAGTTCAATTTAGATGATTTAATTTCCTACACATGTGAAGCAGTCAATACACCTCATTCCCCCCTTTTCGAGGCACCAAGTCTCGAAAAACAAAGATAACAAAGCATGTTATAAATAGTCTTAAAGGTTATGACAACCCCTTATTATGTTTAACCTTAATCATACTGTAAAATTTCCAAATGTGGAAAGGATCCTTTCAAATATCATCCTCTGCCAATTTTAATAAATATCTAACCAATCAAAACGAGAAAACTAGTATTATTTAATTAATGCCGTATTTTATCTTATATTTATCATTCTTTAACTCAAAGTCTATAGACTTACTTAACTGTAATTTAGTTGATTTGTTTTTACTTGAAAAGAAAAACATAAATGTCTAAATGTCTACGTGCATCTATATAAAGTACACACATTGAGAACCTCAGAAACAAACTAAAAGGTTGCCCACTGTGAGGTCTGGTCGACCCATCGCACCTCATAGTAAGCCTTTCCTTGCCTGGCCCTACAAATAAAAACCGGAAAAAAATCACAATACCTGAGGTCCCAACATAAGCACTTTAAACTATCTAGCAAACTCTAAAATGTGTATTCGTTAAAATACCTAGTCTAAAGTAAAAATCATTAATGAGGTAGAATACATTGTAATAAACATATTCCAATACAATAAACATCACAAACATGTAGGACACATATGAAAACATTGGACAATTGTTGTTGTTGATATTCCATTGGCAGCATTAACTTATCGTTCAGTATCACAGTTCATGACGGCTTCTTTGTGGATTGCCATCCATGTTTTTGTCCTTCAGTGTCCATAACTGGAGTGTCCATGTTTGAGGTGTCCATGTTCATATAGGCAGGTAGAATCATCTAGCCCCATCACTCCCATACTTGTTCTGGAAGGTAAAAAACATCTGACCAGTATCTTGCACCAACATTAAACACCACATGATAGCTAAATTCTAATTTTTCTTTGTTGTTTTTTTTTTTTTTTTTTTTTAACTCTATCTTTTTTCGATTAATATTTAACACTCAACGCCTAATTAATGCATTATTAATACGTGATTCCATTTTTCCTTTCCGTTCCCCCCTTTAACCAAGAAACCACTTGGTTAAAATATCGTTCAGGGAATGGTGTAATCAATCAAAATGGATAAGTCTCCACTATCTCATCAACCACTACTGTCACCTCCTCATCTGTATCATAGCTTTAGGAAAGGTCAGTACCAATGTACAACAACAGAAAATCACACAAAGTGATAAAATAGCAGCTCCCAGAACCTACAATATCTTCATAATATTCAAGAATATTCAAAAACTGTCATTCCACTAGCGAAGAATAACTGTAGTGATGTGAATTTTTGCATGTGAACAGGCGATCAGCTATTTCCACCAAATTATCAGAATTGTGTTTGCTTTGTAAGAATCCACAGCCATGTCACCAATCGTGATTGGCAATATGCCAGCAAAGGTTCAGGTATTAATCGTAAATTGAATTCCACGTGCTTGGAGTTGGAATTTTCCCTAAAACGGACCCTTTATCCCAGTAATTTCTCTAACGGAGTGAGTTATTTGCCAATACCACATATTTCTGCTTATCCATGTATCTAAAATTTGCAACACTGAGGCATCAGATCCCAGGTTTTCAACTTTTTCCGCTTTCTTATGGCGCGAAAATTCTGAGACATTTTTTCTGTCAAATCTCCGTCCGAATACTCATCTGGTGATGTATTCACATTATCTGTCTCACCGCAGTCATTATCAGTCTCCTCATCTAATGTCTCTTTAAAACTGTCCTCAATATTATTCAACCTAATGTTCAACTGTTCAATAGCCTGTTGAGTTGTATTTATAGACGTTGTAAGGAATTGGGATGTAATGTCTGGTGGTGGTTTTTGTACCTTCAGGCTCTGTAGGCACTGAAGAAGTTGCCATTGAATTATTTGTTGTGGAACTCATTTCCACAGCTGCACTTGTATGATTATCAGAAATTATAGAATTAGCTGTTGTCATCACTGTTATTGAAACATTCTTATCTATCACTGATGTATTTGTAGAAACTATATTTGATGCAATAATACCACTAGCTATAGTCCCAGCTAGAATAGTGGACATTTTTTCTGTTCTACCGTCATTATTGATCTAACTAATTGCTATTGACCTTTTTTCTTTGGAATTCACTTAAACGACATATCACTAATGCTAGTGGAAGTACCGCAACCCAATTAAAACCTGTGTGCTAACAGATTTCAACAATGCAGTTTTTTAGCACAACATTCATTTATTCACACCTTGGCTTTGTGGGTGATAGACAGCTCCTAAGCGTTGTTTAATTCCTAATTTTTCCTAAAATTAATCTTACTGTTTTATCCACAAATTCTTTCCCGTTGTCTGAAGATATGCGATCGGGTAAACCCCATCTACTTTAATTTCGCGACACAAAAACTTAGCAGCAGACTGAGCATCTTTACGTTTGCTTGGACATGCATCAGACCATTGTGAAAATCTATTCACAACTGGTTTTATCATGTCAACATAATCTATAACCAAAACTCCACACACTTCTCCTAACTTCTCCCTTTGCCACATGGGCTAACCCATGGGCTTCCTGAATCATTAGGCCCAGTAGGTCTGAAGGCACTACCATCAGTCCTTCCTGATTTCTTAACATGTCCTGTTTGTGAGCTGCACACTTAGCTATAGCTATTTCTTTTGGTTTTATCATTGCATGCAATAATTTCAATACCTGTGTATGATGTTGGATCTGAGAACCATCTGTTTTCTTAAACCCGCAATTTTCCACACAATCATGTGGTTCCCCATCTTCTGTAGTTGGCAAATTTTCAGCCGAATTTACCGTAGAGCATCTCTCTAAGGTAATATCTTCCTGCTCTAAAAGTCTGTGATATCAATAAATGACATCATTTCCCTAACTGTTCTAGGTTTCAGTGCTGTATGAATAGCTTCTAAATAACTTTCAGAGATGTTTCCATGTACATGAGTTATCATCTGATCTAGACAAACTACTAATCGTTAATGTTTATCTTCATAGCTGCTCCTTGTGGTGACAAAGTCAGCTCAACATGTTTGGGTTGATTACTCAATCATTGTTCTGGATTTGCTTGGTCTGTGTTCTTGAAATATTTGAGTGTGCAATGATGTGGATACTCTGGTAGCTTTGTGTTAGGCATGTTTGCCACGATGGACTCTTCCCACATAGTAGCTGATTTTAGCGGTTCTGGATCTGGATCTCCAATCCAGTATACTGACGAGGTCTCTGATTTTTGTAGCAGAGCTTGATTGGGTTTTGTGAGAGGAATCAGCTGTTTCACGTCCTCATACCCCTATTGTCCTACTAGTTGTCCAAACATAGGAAGCTGTATAGCGTCCTTTGGCCGAATACAGGTGAAAGCAGCTTCACAATCAGTCATAACTTCCAATGGTTGATTGTTTATTTTTCACCTCTATTGTTGATTCTTGCTTCGGCCCTGACACTACCAGCTGGCACCTTTTAGAAACCAGGTACCGGGCCCCTATATGGGTTTACCGGTCCCCTCATTTGCTGCTGTTGACCTCTGTAGCCTCCTCTGAAGCTATTCCTGAAACCTCCTCTGAAGTTTCCTCTGAAGCTTCCTCTGGAGCTGTAGCAATTACGAGCAAAGTGGCCCATTTGTCCACAATTATGACATGGTCCTTGTATCTGTGGGAAGTTTCCTCCTCTTCCTCTTCCAAAGTTTGCTTGGCCTCTTCCTCTTCCTATTTGTGGTTGATCACACGATGGCTGTTGGAAAGAGGCAATGGGAACCTCAGGTGGCTGTTGCTGAAACAGTTGTTGTAGTTGTGGTTGCACTTGAGTCGGTTGTGGCTGACTCTGCATGACAACTGCTTGGTTCTCTTCTTTCTTCTTATCATCGATCAACTGTATTTGGGTGAGTTTTCGGAGAGTATCTTGATCTTGTTCCTTTTTCCGATACACTTCCACCTGATGTGCGATGTGATCTGTATATACGCCTTTGGTCAGGCTTCCAAGACCAAACACTTCAGCCAATTTGCTCCTCACTGTCAGGGGTAGTCCTTTCTGGATTTTGGCTCTTAAAATTGATTTCTCCATCTGGTTCAATTCGGGATCATTTCCTGTGACGTTTCTCCACATTCGATGAGCTCTTGATACATATGCTCTCGGGTTCTCTTGGTGGCCAAGTGGCTCAATGAAGATGTTGTCAGGATGCACATTTGTTGGAAAAAGTCCTCTCAAGGTTCTCCACATCCGTCCTCGACTTGCAGCAAACCGTTCTTGATCATTGACAGACGTCTCCACATATCTCTTTAGGCCTGCTGTTTGCAGAATCTCTTTCATCGCTGGAACTCCAATAAGGCTGGCCAAAAGTCTCTTAATATCTCCCATCGCTGGCTGTGTTCCCACCAGAACCTCTTCCAGCTTTGAGATCCAGGGGTGTGCACCATCTCGAAGCGTTTGTAATTTTCCGAGTATGTCAGACATGTCAGTATTCTGCCAAGGCTTGTACTCCAGATTTTGTCCAGATTTTGTGATTAGTATCACTGGGCACATTTTGTTGTCTTTCTTTTCTGTTTTTGGACATAGTGCATCTTTCCAGGTGTCTGACTTTTGAGACTTTTCTTCTCTTTGTTGCGTAAACTCCACTGGAGAAAATTTTCTCCTTCCACTTCCTCTTCACTTTAATCTTTTTCACTTTCGTCTTCACTTTCATCTTCACATTCATCTTTGTCACTTTCGTCTTCACTTTCATTTTCACTTTCATTTTCACTATCATTTTCACTTTCATTTTCACTTTCATTGTCCTTCGTGTCGTCTTTCTCTGACATTAATTGCTTTGTTGATCGATCTCCTCTTCTTTCTGCTTTTGCCAACATTCGTAAACGTACTTCTCTTTCATATGGTGGTGGCTTCTTTGCTGATGTTGCCTGAGAGAAAGATATGTTGGTTTTCTTTGTCAACTTGCTCGTGGTCTTCTCTTTTTTCTTAATGTCTCGTGTGCTTTGCATCTTTTTGTCATTTGCCAGTTTAGATAAACTTTGCCCTAGGAGTTGCAGTATGCCTAATTCAATTTGTCTTTTTTCTTCACTTCGTTTCTTTCCCTTTTTTCCTTTCCTCTGACTTGCTCTATAAGTAGACACTAGGACTTGTAAGGTGTTAACTACATCTGGATTAAAAGTACCCTCAACTGACCATGGCTGTGTAATGTAAGGACTCGTCATTATAAAGAACTTCTCTTAATTTTTCCTTTACTATAAATCTAATGTCGAACGAAAAATTGTGTGCTATACGAAATCTATGGTCACCAAACTTTGCCAACTGCAGAAGAAGTGATGTGAGAATAAATCCACCCGAATCGTAATGATATAATTGATCAAACCTTAAATCGTCTCCAAAACTGGAATGATATCAATATCCCCAATCAAAGTAAAGTTAAGCACAGATACTGAAATTATTATTCACCATATTCACTTGATAGTTTAAACAGATTAGCTAACTTGCAGATAAATAATCAAATTAATAATACTAAATTGTCAAAGCCAATCAATCAATGAGTGATTGTTAATCAATGGTGCTCAATAAAGTAAACAAATTCAATATTCAGTCCACTGCCAAGTCCTTTCATGTATCATATATACCACTGTGAAGCCATATATAAGTGAATAAATTGTTATTATTGTTTGTGTAAGGTAATGTGTCGCTATAAATGTGTAAAAAATAAACAAAAAAATATGTTCTATTTGAGTAATTTCATGAATAAACGCACCAGTTTCTCTCGACTGGAATTCGAGTATCGTATCATCCACAAAGTCAAAACCACCAGGTGTGTGTTTCAGTATCTTAGGAGTTGTGATTCAGGCACTCCTCTTCTCAACTCCTTATGTGAAAAATAAAAACAAAAACTCAGTTTCATAACAAGTCATCACCATTTTTAAAGCTGTAAATCCAAAACTAAAAAATGAAACCTTTAAAAAATTTCTGTATCTTAATCATATTTCAAGCTTATGGAACAATTATAATTATGATTAATAATAATGTATAAATATTAAGAATAAACTGTATTTAAATGAACGAGTAATTTCTATATAGAGACGGTTCACACCGGACCCTGCAGTGGAACGCCGAGAACAAGTCCGAAACCGTAAATACACGTCAGTGGAATAAGGAAATGACAGCGGATAAAACGGATCCATAAACACATAAAACACCGCTGAAAAATAACATAATCCAGCAAACAATGCCATCAAACGGCAAAGCAAATAAGCGATCACATAATTGAGAAAAACCACACGTTAATCCAACCAGATTGCTATTTAATAATCAAAAGCAGCATCAAACATTATCATTATCATTGTTATTATTGTTATCATTATTATATTTAAATCAGGCCTTTGTCCGGAACGTATTCTACCACAACCAAATGAATGCTGATATTGTATGTAATTTAATTCATCATTATGAATTAATCCAGTAATATAACGCTGTAATACCAACAGCAACACTGAATTAAAGAATGCATGCAACCACGGCTGATGCTGGCTTCATGTATCAGACACTGCTAAAAGTGTAAAATCTAAATTAAAACCCAGGCGCCGGCATGCAGCACAACGCTATTTATTTATAAAGAACTTTAAACCAGAGCGTCAATCGTGGCAACAGTCAGAATCCAAACACAAACACACAGCTCCGTCAAACACTGAATAGTAACTTCACCAATAAGTCACAAGTTATATTATAACCAATTATAACAGCTATTTCACTACCATTCATTCAACGCATGAAAGGGAGAGAACACACACACACGCATTCGCACACACATACATACCCCCCTGCAGCGTGCAGGAGGAACACAAGGGCAGCCACAGCGGCCTGCAGATCAACATAGGGCAAGCGGCCCCAAACAAGGTCGACATCAAAACCAACCTTAAACAGAGCTAAATACATATACTATAGTTAAGATATGTTTAACATTATGTTGAAAATATATTCTAGATACTAATCGATCTCAAAAAGCACCAAAGTCTAACAAAAGTCCCCATAATTTATAGGGCTCATAATTCTTAATCCTTAACCAAACCTAGGCCAAAGATCATGACCCCTAGCAGATAGATGTCCTCCACATCTTCCACTGTCAACAGGGAGAGACAGAGCATCTGGCTTCTCCCTCGTGCATCCATGACATATCCACTTGGGTATGTGTCCTTGGGACACGCTGGTTCGTGCTGTAGCAATTGCCTCGTCGTGAAGATTTTGTCAATGGCGCTCAATGACCAGTTGATGAGTTCCATGTCGTCGCTGTAGAGTTCGATGAAGAGTTGACTTGAGATCTGTATGCGTGTAGAAATATCCTCCGTGTTTTCTCCTTAAATCCTTTCAGATTTACGGATTGTTGTGTCTCTGCGTCAAGGCCATTCCAGAGGTTCATGGCTCTATACACAGTACTATGTTTGCCAACGTTCGATTTGACCCTGTCTGGTCTGAACACATTATTGTGTCTGAAGTCGTAGGAATTTTGATTGTATGTGAAACGTTTTTGTATTTTATGTGGTAGTTTTTTAGATGAGGCCCTGAATGCGTGTATTTGTGTGTTGTAGTGTATTATTTCTTGCAGTTTTAGGTATTTTGCCTTCTCAAATAATTCGTTTGTGTGTGCGTTGTGTGGTGCTTTATGTAAAATTCTTATAGCTTTTTTTTGTAGTTTAAATAGTGGTTCAAGATACGTTTTGTAGTTATTACCCCATATTTCGGAGCAGTAATTTAAGTGCGATGCTATGAGTGAAGAATAGATTGTTTTAAGTGATTTGGTATGTAGGATTTGTTGAAGCTTCCATAGGATGTAACTGCTTTTGGCAACTTTGTTTTTAACTATTTGTATATGTTTTTTCCAGGTCAGCTTGTCGTCCATCCACACTCCTAGTACCCTATATTATTTTACTTGTTCTATTATTTCCATGTTTAGTTTCAGTCTTATATCTCCTGTTATTTTTCTCTTTCCGAATTTGATGAATTTTGTTTCACTGACGTTTAGGGCTAGTTTATTTACATCTAACCATTTCTTCATTTGTTGACTCTATTAGAGTTTTAATGTCTTTGCCTGAGCATAGGATGGTTGTGTCATCTGCAAACAACGTTAGTTTGAGGCAATTTGTGACTTTGAAAATGTCGTTTATGTATAAAATGAACAGTTTTGGCCCTAAAATTGAACCCTGTGGCACACCACATTGTATGTGTGTTCTTCATAGTCAACATATTGTCTCCTATTTGTCATATAGCTTTTAATCCATTTTAAGGCGTTGTAATTTATTCCGTAATTTTGAAGTTTTTCTTCTAGAATATCATGATTAATTGTGTCAAAGGCTTTTTTTAGGTCCAGAAAAATTCCGAATACAAATAGTTTTTTTTCTAATGCTTCTCTTATATTCTCCGTGATGTCAATTATAGCCATTGCTGTTGAACGTCCTTTTCTAAATCCATATTGTCCTTCATGTAGTATATTATTGTCTTCTATAAACGCATGCAAAAAAAAAATACATTATATAAAAAATATCTTAAAGATAAAACATTGAAAACAGAACTACGATACAAAAAATACAGAAACAAAGTCAACACTCTCCTAAGAGAAAAAAAAGAGAATATTATGAAAAACAATTAAAAGAAAATAAAAACAAAAATCAAAAACTTTGGGAAATTATAAACTCCATAACTATGCGTAAAAGCAAAGAGGAAGCCACAGACCACTTTATAATAAACAATTTAAAGATACAATAAGAAAACAAATTGCAGAAGAACTTAATAATTTCTTCAGAAATATTAGAATGAAGACTGGGAGAGGAATCTATCAACATCCAACACTTAAATGGAACCATTTTGACAAAGAAAATATAGAGAATGATAAGTATTTAACACTCGAAGAAGTAACGGAAGCAGAGGTGAAAGCAATCATTACAAACTGTAATTCAAAAAAATCCAGAGACATTAATAATCTAACTGAGTCTACTAAAAACTATAACCCCACCGCTAACATATATCAGCAATCTCTCATTCAAAAATGGTATTTTCCCAGACCAAATGAAAATCGCAAAATTCAGACCGATCCACAAGAGTGGAGACAAACGAGATTTCAATATTACCGCAATTATCAAATTCTAGAAAAACTGTTCATGAAAAGGCTGGACAAAATCATAGAAGAGAATAATATATTACATGAAGGCCAATATGGGTTCAGAAAAGGACGTTCAACAGCAATGGCTATAACTGACATCACGGAAACTATAAGAGATGCACTCGAAAATAATTTATTTGTATTCGGCATTTTTTTGGACCTTAAAAAAGCATTTGACACAATAAACCATGGCATTCTGGAAGAAAAACTTCAAAACTACGGCATTAGGCACAATGCCCTAAACTGGATTAAAAGTTATATGAGAAATAGGAGACAATATGTTGACTTTGAACAAAACATATCAATATGCCAAATCATACAATGTGGTGTGCCACAGGGTTCGATTTTAGGGCCAAAACGGTTCATTCTATATATAAACGACATTTTCAAAGTCTCAAATTGCCTCAAACTAACGCTGTTTGCAGACGACACAACCATCCTATGTTCAGGTAAAGACATTAAAACTCTAATAGAAACGACGAATGAGGATCTATCAAAAATCCAAACAAGGCTCAATGTAAATGAAGTAGCCCTAAATGTCAGCAAAACAAATTTCATCAGTTTTGGAAATAAAAAAAGAAAAGAAAACATACTGAAACTAGACACGGACATAATTGAACAAGTAAAAGAATATAGAGCACTAGAAGTGTGGATAGATGAGAAACTGACCTGGAAAAAGCACATACAAGTAGTTAAAAACAAAGTTGCCAAAAGCAGCTACATCCTATGGAAATTACAACAAATACTACATACCAAATCACTGAAGACAATCTATTCTTCCCTTGTTGGGTCACATTTAAATTACTGCTCAGAAATGTGGGGAAACACCTACAAAATGTATCTTGAACCTTTATTTAAACTTAAAAAAAAGCAATTAGAATTTTATATAAAGCACCACACAACGCACAGACAAATGAACTATTTGAAAAGGCCAAATACCTAAAACTGCAAGAAATAATACACTACAACACACAAATTCTAGCATTTAGGGCCTCACTTAAAACACTCCCGTATCAAATACAAAAACGTTTCACATACAAACAAACTGCTTATGAACTAAGACATAGTAATGTGTTTATACAAGAAAGGGTTAAATCTAACATTGGAAAATACAGCACTGTCAATAGAGCTATTACCAGCTGGAATAACCTTGACGCAGAGACAAAACAAGCTGCAAACTTGACTAGATATAAAGAAAAAACTCAGAACACATTCTTACAAGAATACGTGATCAATACATCGACAAGATGGAATTTATCAACTGGTCAATGAACACAATTGACTCAATCTTCACGAACAGAAGATCACAACAACACGAGCCAGCGCGTCCAAAAGACACATTCCCAAGTGGTTACGTCATGGATGGAAAAGGAAAAACCCAAATGCTGTGCCTCTCAATCCTCTCAGTGGAAGATGTGGAGGACCTCTACCTGTTAGGGGTCATGATCACTGGCCTGCTAATGATGGGATTGTGTGCCTTTCTAATCCTTCGCATGCTATGGCTGTACTCACACTGGCAACTGGGGCCGTTCTAAGCTCACAGCAGGAATCCCCCCCTCCCTGTCCCTTTTCTGGAACGGTAGAACGGACGTGATCACCAGCTCAACTCGGTTCCCACAGAGAAACACATCATCACGTTAATTTATGACACACGTATGGCGTTACGTCACCATTAAGCGACTCTGGGTTTGTTGTTGACAGCACATTCTGTTAATTTCATATTTTCTGTTGCGTAGGGTAACTATAAACCAAGATTTACCCAGACACGTGCTCTTTTCACGGACTGGGTTTCCCAGGGCCCCTGAACGCATCACGTTAATTTAAATGACCGTAACTCTGCTCATATTTGCTCTATCGGAGAAATTCCAGCAGTTTATGAAAGATAATAAGTTGCTCTTTACAGCCAGTGTCGGTACATTGCGGTAATTTTACTCACACGTAACGGAAACATTAAAGATGCTGCTTTGTTTTGACGAAATCGACACAAGGAACATAGAGAACCAAGTGAGTGAGAAAGAAAGATTAAAACAGACCAAATAACGGTGGATTTATTAAAAATGAAAGACTCTCTGACGATAAAAACCACCATGAATGCAGGTTCAAATGGATTTGAAAACAAAGGAGGAAACTGAGCCTATAAAGGGAAGATCAGTTTAATTTCTGGATCAATAAATGTTCTGATTTTGTGGAGCTAGTCTTTGTGTAGATTAATATAAGTGTAAATAGATGCTTTTAATGTTTGAGACAATTTAGGACAGAGTATTTGTGTGTTTGTTTAAACTTTGTGTGTCTGTGTCCATCTGAGCATTTTTATCTCCATCACTTTCAGTTTTCCTTTTGATGAACATGACAATATGTATCTCTTTTATTTCTTCTTCTTTAAGTCCATGCAGAGTGGCCACGCCCCTCCCTGGACATTAAAACCATGAGCTGATCCTAGTTTCCATCATCTGGTCTAGACCCATCACTTCTACAGACAACAGACAGAATAAAGCTCAGAGTCAATATGGGATGCACTTATTTATTGAAATGTATATTAAATGATTATTTAATTTTCTGTAATTTTATTTTTTAGATGTTTTTAATTGTTTCAATAATTTAGAGACTTAAGGAACAGATTGTTATAATGCATAATAAAGGTGATTTACTTGAGTCAGCACTAATTTTAGATTGTTTTTAAGTCTTTGTATAAAAATACTTTAACAGGACAACAATGATGTGCAGAGCTGCAGTAATGTTGACTTCATACAATAATAATAATAATAATAACAACAACCACTGCACACGCCACCAGAGAGGCTTCCAGTGAATAATTTACAAATAAAAAAAAAGTTCATTGATGGTGACATTGAGATCTCAATGTCACCATCAGTGAACTTTTTTTTTTTTTTTTTTGTAAATTATTCACTGGAAGCTTAGATATTGTGTGACAAAGATATCAAAGTTTGTTGTTTTGAGAAGAGTCATATTTATGATTAAAAGTTATGATTGTATTATATTCTAAAGTTTAGAATTATCTGGCTTGTCTTCCTTTCTGTTCACAGCATAACCTTATATTTAGTTCTACAAAATGTGTTTAGAGCTATTTTTACTGATTATTGTTACACATCATCCTGTATGTGCATTATATACAGTATAAATGTGTAGATTTAACCAACTGTTACAGAAACCATTTTATTAAATACAAAACAAACGACATGCAAACAGAAAAACAAAGGTAGAAATAGTTTATTTCAATGATGAAATTAGTGAGTTGTTAAAGTGCTGAGGTGCAGCGGAGGGTCTTCATCTGCAGAGACGTGATGATGAGGGGTCTGAGTAAAACCCAAAATTATATGGTAATTTTGAGGGTATAAACATGCATATAAACACATTACTGGTATATTAACCCATATAAACCAAAAAATATAGAAATGGGACATTTTACGGCTGCAAATGTGTAACATATTACTGGTATTTTGAGAACAGGACACATGTAGATTTCTGAGCAATTCATTATAGTTGTGCAGGACTAACAGGAACTCCACATACTGAAAATTGTTATTGCCACATGTGCACTAACACGACACGACCAAAGAAGAGAACTAAAATAAGATTAAAAATAAATAAATAGTTGCAACAATTTGCAGTCTTGTTCCAGGTTCTGCTGTCATAATATTCCCATCCTTGTACTTCCAATGTTTAAATGTTTTGTTTTTAAGGTTCATGTTACATTTTGCAAAAGGTTGCACTTTATTTCAGGCTTATTGATTTTTGTTTGGAAAATTATTACCCTTTCTTTCAGACATTTCATTTATTTGGGCTTGTATTTGCGATGTTCTGTTTTTGGTTTCATTTAGATGAATAAATTAATACACTACACTTTGCTCTCCAAGACACTGTGTTTGTTTTCATTCTACAGAGTTTGTGAGTATGTGTCCCAGAACACTGAAACACCATATATATATATATATATATATATATATATATATATATATATATATATATATATATATATATATATATATAGCAGTACAATGTCCAATTTCCATTTTTTTCTGGGTTATATAATAGACAACCACATGTGTCCTGTCCACAAAATACCAGTATGTTACACATTTGCAACAGTAAAATGTCCCATTTCCATATTTTCTGGTTTATATGGGTTAATATACCAGTAATATGTGTTTATATGTATATTTATACCCTCGGAAATACCCGGACCTGATGATGAGCTGCTACACTCCGTTACTGTCCCGCTGTCGGCTGAACAAAGAGAAGTCCTGATGGTCATGTTGTCCTCTTCCTCCATGAGTTCTCTGTGGTGTTGTTCATATATATCATATGTTGGTAACGCCAACTCTGAACTTTTCATCGGCTAACGAGCACTTCTGACACCGCTATCATTGCTGAATGCGGATGTTTATGTGCCGTAAAGCGTCGCGCGGTACCAACGTCATCACATTTTGCGCGCGGGTCGAGTAGAGTTGTGCGTGTGCATGCGCGGTGTTTGGACCACCTCTTCTAGCAGGACCATCGGGCCGTTACCCCTCCTGCGGTGCAGTTCACACCTACGCAGGCCAGACAATGGCCATGGTTTCACACATGCACAGAGCTGGTTAGGAACGGTCCTGGTTGCCAGTGTGAGTACACCCTAAGACAACTTTCTGAAAATAACAAGGAACTCCGAGAGAAGATGAACTTTTCTTTTGAACTGGAGGAACGCAAACAACGACTGGGAATGAAATCTGCAGGGAAGAAGGATGACACAAACAATGTTGGAGAGGAGGAGGAATAAAAAAAAGACAACACTGACTACAGATGAGAATAAATCCTACATAAAAAAGGACAAAAAAAAAAAAAAATGTAATTGTGCTCAGAAGAACCAAAGACTGTTTGACCAGAGAGACAAGCTTTGATGTAAATTTCCTGTGTTTTAAACAGGGGACGGAACCTAGATAAGCAAACTGCTTCTTTCGTCTCCTTTTTCGACATGTACAAAACAAAAAAAAAGAAATAAAACTTCTGTGAATGCAACCATGTCGGAAATAAACTGAATAAATAAATAGATTTCATTTTCTGCAGAAACCATTCCAATAATGTTTTCATTTGTAACTTTTCAAACATAATATTGTTTCTTTGTTCTCACTTCTTCACTGGGACACATCTCAGAGAAGGCCTGGGAAGTGTCCTTGTGTGACAGCTCACCTCAGGGGTCAGTTCTGTGATCTTACAGCATCCCAAAGGTATCTGTTTGTAAAGGAGGGAGAAGACGGATGTTCTTCTCCCGTGTGGAGTCGTAAAAAGAGTTTGTACTGAACACTTCAAAGTGTTGGGCCAGTCTTTTCGGCTCCGTCATCAGGTTCAAAGGAAGCATAGTGGGTTTAGCTATGCACCTCAAAGTTGCTGGGGCACTTATTTTGTAAACAGTTCATGATAAAGAAACAGGTGCCTTGGTTAATTCCTGTTAGGAAGAGGGTCTTTAGGCTTGATGTGGTTTGGTTCCCTACACTTTAGTTTTGTTGAGTTAATTTTGATTATATTGATACTTTTAAGACCTTTATATGTATATAAATAAATATTTGAAAACCTTTATTTCTGTTATGGTGTCTTTATGTTGCGACCCCTCAAGCCTTTTGACAAGACATCCTAGAGGGGGCCGTAACAATAATGACCTGTGGAATGGTAATTGTCCCATTCCTCCTGCAGTGCAACTCAGAGCTTGAGCACATTTCCTGGAATCGGAGCATGTTGTTGTCTAGGGGTGAGTACTGGCAAGGATGTTGCAATACGATATCGTGAAATCATTATATATTGCAATATTCTACCCAGTTAATATCAAAATTAAACAGATATCTTGCTAGGTGAGCTCGAAAGTTAGTCCTGTTCCTAGTGTTGGGGTGGTCAAGACCGGTCTTGGTCTCGAGACCAAATTTTAAAGGTCTTGGTCTCGTCTCGGTCTCTGAAGCATTTTGACTCGGTCTTGTCTTGGACTCGGGCTGCCCGGACTCGGGATTTTCCGTCAAGACCGTTCGAGACCAGCACTAATTCCTGCTATTTTAAACTTTTTTATAATGTGATATTAACACGGAGAAGAACGGGATAAAACAATCCTTTAGTCATTATTTAATCCACCCCGTATAATGACCGCAACCTTCCTTAATGTGACTGTGTGTGTGTGTGTGTGTGTGTGTGTGTGTGTGTGTGTGTGTGTGTGTGTGTGTGTGTGTGTGTGTGTGTGTGTGTGTGTGTGTGTGTGTGTGTGTGTGTGGCTGCGGTGTCAGTTTGGACCGCGGAGCAGAAGAGAGAAATGAACTAATCACCGGTAAAAATCCCAGTAAAACTCCAGAAAACAATCACCAGTAATAAATATTATCTCCCTGGTAAAGACAGTAGCTCTAACAACTGGTAAAATGATAAACTGATGATATTACAGCCTGTGAAGGATGGATAGGTGACGCACTTACTCTGCTTCTGGGTCCTAGTGCCTGCCGAGCGGTGAAGCCTGTTCCTTTTACCGTGTTTACTGAGGTCCGTGTGTGTTTAATAAGTCCTTGTGTGTCCGTGTGAAAGTCTGCATGTTTATGCCTCTGTCCATCCACTCTTTTCATTATATCCATGTCTTTTAAGGCTTTATTACATAATATCGGCTGTAGTCCGGGCCGCCGCCATCTTGGATTATGTCGTCACCAGCGCGTCATCGCCGCGCATCACAGAATGAGTCAAATAACTGTAAAGAGGTCTTATATTAGTCTATTATCTTTTAAAGTGGTGTTTTTTTTTTGTGTCTTTAGACTCCAATTACATGTATGTATACAATATGTTCCCCACAATATAAACAGGTTCACAATATAATTAATTTTTATAGTTTCTGTTTCCAGAATAATAATAATAATTCTCAACAAGAACAATTGATTAATTTGTCACATGACTGTTCCAGGGTTTGTTTGTTTTATTTAGTTTCACATCTACCTGTAGCTCTATGTTTTTTACACTGATGACAACTTGTTTGTAGTTTTATTTCAGAAAGTTTCACTTTTACAGTTACAGTTGGAAACCTTTGTGAATTGAATATCCTAGTTACATTACAGCAACCAAATTAAACTATATCAACTAAGTGAATTAATAAAAATAACCTGTGTAAAGGATTTTTCAAACTAAAAAATTATCTTGTGAAATCTGTGACCTGTTAAACCTGAACAACTGAAAGAATCAGAATCAAGAATCATTATTTCTTGGCAGAAATGCTTTTAAACACTTGCTGTACATTCAGCTGACATAAAAATCTTGTTTTCAAATATGTAGAATAATTGTGAATTTATCAGTAGCAGTAGTAGTTTTAATATTTTAGTTAATTTTTTGCAGGCACCTTTTTTGTCCGTCAAATGTATTTAAAATAAACTAAAATTAAAGAGAGATGTTATTTAACTGTTGAACCTTGTCATAATTTTATTTATTTATATATTTTTTTAAATTGAAAAAAAAATGTTTATGGTCTTGGTCTCGGCTTGTCTCGGTCTTGGTCTTGACTCGGTCTCGGCTCCCGAAAGTCTTGGTCTTGTCTTGGTCTCGGTGCATTCTGGTCTCGGGCAAGTCTTGGTCTCGGATAGTGCGGTCTTGAACACAACACTACCTGTTCCCGAGGCAAATCTTGCAGATGGCGTCCTCATCAAGCTTGTTTTTACTCCCTTTGAGTTGGAACACTTTTACTTTGATTGAAAAGGTTTTTTTGATTCAATTAGTTTTTTTTGTGCCATATTATGGGTGGTACATTTGACTTGACGACTTTGAAGTTTTTAAGCTCTTTTTTTAATTGAATAATTTTGACAAATTTTTTTTTGCATTCATACACTTTGATTGATTTTTTTTTTCTTTGAATGAAATGTTTTATTTTTTTATTAAAAAAGACACAAATCACCCATGTCATGGCCCAAATACAAAAAACTTGACTTCAATAAAAAACACCTTTAAAAAAAAAAGTGTTCAAATGCAATTATTTGGGTCTCAATTGTTTTTTGCATTTGAACACTTTTTTTCTTTGAAAAAAAAATATTTAATTTTGATTGAAGTGATTTTTTTTTAATGATTTATTTATTTTTTAAATGAATAATAGACACATATACCTCCATATGACAGCTGTGTTGGGACAGTGTCCAAATTGCACCTCTTAATGTTCACCGTTTGAAAAACGTGTTCAAATGAGCAAAAACATTTTTTCATGTACTTGTCTCCTGTGCTATTTATTTGTTTCAATTTTGTATTATTTTAACACTTTAAACTTGTTTATGTTCTGCTGCCAGGACACACCTGTAAAAGATGAGATCATTAATCTCAATGTGGTTCTCCTAAATCCTTAATGGATAATGAAATGAAAGAGTTTTGGAAACTGTTTGCAAACCATGAGTTGTGTTCAAGGTGTTGACATCAGTACCGTTTTTCAGAAATATGTGCAGTGAATGGAACTTATCAATTGAGAAAAACCAACAGTATTATTAACAGTGAGGGCAATGTTTTCTTGACACCATCTTAGTTTAATTTTTATTATTTTATCCATGGGACAATACATCAAATTATTATAGAATTGTGTGAATTGCTACCTTGGAAACCAGGTTATTGTGCATTCCTTGATCCAGGAATAAGGTAAACCAGTAGTTGTCAAATTTTTTTCCACAAAGTACCACTTCAGAAAATACTTGGCTCTCCAAGTACTAATGACCAACAGCGTAATATGCCTAAGTATTCTTTAAAAACAATGCAGAGGTTTCATTCAACAAGTATATTTAATATTGTTGCCCACTGCAACATTACACAGTTTGGACAGTAACACTATGTTTAAATATAGGAAAATAAAACACTGTACATAAATAATGAATCAAGTACCACTAGAGGTACTCGTACCACAGCTTGAGAATCCGTGAGGTAAACCAATGAGGAATTGGAATTGTAGGAGACTTTCAGCTATGACACTGATGAACAAACCTGTTTGTTTCTATTTGTATATTTGGTACAAAGTTTGCTATTTACAGTCAAATAAAAAACAAAGTGTCTATTTGTACGGTTGCCGTACATACAACCCCCGGTGCCATTGGTACGTTTACCAAAGTATACGTACGTAGTGTCTTAGGGTTAGGATTAGTGTTAAGTTATAAGCCAATATCGCAACAATTTTTAGGGTTAGAGTCAGGTTTAGTCACGTGACCTAAACTGGCCAATGAGGGGCGCTGCGTATGGATAGAACGTCGGTATATTGATACGTCAACCGTACGGATAGAATTTCGGTATATTGATACGGTAACCGTACTTACAACCACTGCCAATAAAGAAACCCACACTCGCTTGTATTTATTCAACTTTATTTCACAATATCGGCCATTTAATGTGTTCTATGATTTAACACCACACACAAATGTCAACTTGCTAACCCAATATAAAACATAACTTCCACAATTTTCCAGTATTTATATTATGTACATGCACTCGTGTCTTCAGAGGCAAGAAGAGAGAAAAACAATCGCAGGCAGTTTCTCAAGTGCACTTTCATTCATGGTCCTTGCTGGTTTGGAATTTATTCCAATCAGGATCATAAGTTAGAGTTGGACCAATGACTGATGTTTATTTTTGATCTGTAGGAAAAGCACATGAAGCCAAACTGGTTCACTAACCTCTGGAGTTCTTTCTTTGGAGGAAGTTGATAATGAATGCGCATCAAACTACAAACATTGATGAACATTTTGTTTATTTTTGTTTCACTGCATCAAAAGACAAATGAACCGCTCCAGAAAAACTACAATCGCTGCTTACATTAAGCTTGGCGATGAGTCCGAAGTACCCAGATTGTCTTTTATTTGAGGGGTTGATTCTTCTTAAGCTTCCATTAATGTGATTAACATGTGAGAAGAAAATGATTGACAGCTTCTGATCCACATTCATCTCACACTATTTACATTTACCCTCCATGTTTGTAGGGGTCGATACAGCTGGTACAAGGTCGATGTGCATCTCTGCATCGCTTTCTATTTTAATGGAGGCATGAGGAACTGGAAATAAGAATTATACAAAACTAATGTCAAAGCTCTGGGATGATGAGCTACACACCTAGATATTGTTGAAACTCGTAAAATTATAAAAGGAACACAAAAAAATACCAGGTGAGTTGGTTTCTCCCGGTGCAGGAGTGTAAATAATACTTAGATAGGGTCTGTTGATGGGGTGGTCCTTTAGGTGCTGCCTGCCTTTGCTCAGGTCTGCTCTCTATGTGGGGGCAAACTTCTTGGCCTGAGCCCTTACTCGCTTCTCATAGTCCATTCTGTTCTGACTGGAACACACAAACACAAAGTCATCAGAACATTTGACTAAATTATCTCTGGTTTTGTATTTTTTAGTTTTTTTTGCTGGAGACAAATATTTAAAGACATAGGCCCTCATTTATCAACTTTGGGTGAAAACAGGTGTAAATCTGAGTTCCCGTTTGTTCGTACGACAGGACTAATGTGTGATTTATGAAACATTCATATCTGTTTAATCTGAGCGTACAAACGCTCTGTGGAAGAGGATCAGCTACTGAGCAGGTGACGTCCGCCCCGTGTGCGCTGAGAACAACTTCACAAAAGAGATCCTGTGCCTATGCCTTCAGCTCATTTCACCTACTCATCACATTACTGATTATTGCAGCATGTATGTAAAAGTTTATGGAACTATTTACATTTAAAAGCATGAATAAGGTCCAATTCTCCAGGACAGAGCAAGCAGTGCTGCGTTGTGTGTGTGTGTGTGTGTGTGTGTGTGTGTGTGTGTGTGTGTGTGTGTGTGTGTGTGTGTGTGTGTGTGTGTGTGTGTGTGTGTGTGTGTGTGTGTGTGTGTGTGTGTGTGTGTGTGTGTGTGTGTGTGTGTGTGTGTGTGTGTGTGTGTACTGTACGGTGAACATTTTAGGACTTCCTCAGGTCTCAAAGTGAGGTATCAGGTTTCAGGAAAACCTCCGACATTTGTCAGACCAAACGGACTCATCACTCAGCAAAACCTCCGTCAAATCTACCGACCTCACTTAGCGGCGTCAAATTACACGGCCTCAGGCTTCAAAATAAAAGTCTCAACGGTCTCAAGGAACCGTAAGTACAAATCAGTCAGTTGAAAAGCCGTTCATTCCTTTTATTTTTGTTAAAGTTAAGATACATTAACTTATTGTTTGATTAATAAATACATAGTTTAATGAAACATTGATATATCTTAACCTTTAAAAATAAATAAATAAAATAACAGCTTCCAAAATACAGAAAGACACTTGACGGTGTCATGGTCTGCGTTTACCTCGTACTGAGAACGATTATGAGCATGCCCACTACCGGAAAATTAATTTTTGCAAGTTCCACTGTGAGTTTTGCTACTTTCGCCATGCTGAGATTGAAAATTCAATTTCAAAGCTAATGTTATTTGATGAGTGCTGAATGGGTTCTTTTCTTGGGGGAAAATGTACAACTGCTCAATATACGAGGCAGGAGAGGTTCCAACGCAACAAAGAAAGGATAGACAGGTTCATCTTCTTCATGATGAAGGGCAATTTATTTAAAAAAAAAAAAAAAAAATGACTATAATATACATTGCAATAAATAACATTTACCCTAATATAACTTTACAATAATAAGCTGTAGTATTCAATGTGATCATGAAAATGACATTTTTTTTTTATAATTGGTCGATTTGTTATCGATGGTCAACTGATGTGATGTTTTAAGCATTTTTTTTAAAATCAGTACAACAATTTCTGTACATTGATAATCCAGCATGGGTACATCTCAGTACGTAGCAGTCACGTACTGAGATTGTAAGAGAATCTCAGTATGGAGGAGTTTTTGATCAGGAATTAACATTGTAACAAGGTTAAAAGCTGAAAAAAGTTGATTTGTATGATATAGGACCTTTAAAGGTCAAGATAAATCAACTTTTCATTTAACTATGTATTTATTAATCAAACAATACGTGGATATAAAAACAGCTTTTAAACTTACTTCGTCATGTGTACTTTCGGTTCCTTCAAAATAAAACGCCATGTCTTGTTTTAAGGCCTGAGGCTGTAGAGTCCGAGGACTTTTAGTTTAAAGCCTGAGGCCCTTGTCATTTGACGGCACTTGGTTTGACAAGTGAGGTCGTTAGATTTGATGGAGGTTTTGCTGAGTCATGAGTCCGTTTAGTTTGACAAATGTCAGAGGTTTTCCTGAAACCTGACTCTGAGACCTGAACACCGTAGCACTGGGTGAACCTATGCACTACTGCTCAGTAGCAGAGTTTACCAGCGGGGTTATACGGTATTCTGTGAGGAAAATCTAAAAATTGGTTTCAGTAATAATAACATGGGCTTTTTTTAAAGTAATTTAATTTTGTTTATTTAGTTTTAATAATCTATTTTGATGTGTTCTGAATGTGTGCCTGCTTATGCATCAATGACAGCTGAAGTTAGTTTAATACTTTATCGTACACGAGGTCAGACCTGACGTGACATGTGATCGTAGAGTATGATCACTAGGGTTGGGCATTGTTTGGATTTTACCGATTCCGATCGATTCCAATTCTTTGAGTTGTGCGGGTCAACAGGTCACAGATTTCACAGGATAATTTTTTAAGCCTTTAAACAGGCCATTTTTATTAATTCACTTAGTTGATATAGTTTAATTTGGTTGCTGTACTGTAAATAAAATATTCAATTACAAAAGTCCCCAACTGTAACTGTAAAAGTGAAACTTGCTGATATAAAACTACAAACAAGTTGGGAGCAGTCTAAAAAACCTAGAGCTACAGGTAGATCTGAAACTAAATAAAACAAACTCAAACCCTGGAACAGTCATCCATCCATCCATCTTCTCCCGCTTAGCCGTTTCCGGGTCGCGGGGGCAGCATCCTCAGTAGGGAGGCCCAGACTTCCCTCTTCCCTCTCCCCGGCCACTTCCTCCAGCTCTCCCACGTTGGAGAGACATAGTCTCTCCAACGTGTCCTGGGTCTTCCCCGGGGCCTCCTTCCGGAGGGACGTGCCCTGAATGCCTCACTAGGAAGGCGTTCAGGGGGCATCCTAATTAGGTGACCGAGCCACCTCATCTGGCTCTTCTCGATGCGGAGGAGCAGCGACTCTACTTTGAGCCCCTCCCGAATGACTGAGCTTCTCACCCTATCTCTAAGGGAGAGCCCAGCCACCCTACGGAGGAAACTCATTTCGGCCGCTTATACCCGTGATCTTGTTCTTTCGGTCATGACCCAAAGTTCATGACCATAGGTGAGGGTTGGAACGTAGACCGACCTGTAAATCGAGAGCTTTGCTTTTTGGCTCAGCTCCCTTTTCACAATGACGGACTGGTGCAGACTCTGCATCACTGCAGACGCCGCACCAATCCGCCTGTCGATCTCTCGCTCCATCCTTCCCTCACTCGTAAACAAGACCCCGAGGTACTTGAACTCCTCCACCTGGGGCAGAACCTCATCTCCAACCCGGAGAAGGCACTCCACCTTTTTCCGGTCGAGAACCATGGACTCGGATTTGGAGGTGCTGATTCTGATTCCGGCCGCTTCACACTCGGCTGCGAACCGATCCAGTGAGAGTTGAAGGTCACGGTATGTTGGAGCCAACAGGACCACATCATCTGCAAAAAGCAGTGATGCAATACTGAGGCCCCCAAACTGGACCCCCTCAACGCCCTGACTGCGCCTAGAAATTCTGTCCATAAAAGTTATGAACAGAATCGGTGACAAAGGGCAGCCCTGGCGGAGTCCAACCCTCACCGGAAACGATTTCGACTTACTGCCGGCAATGCGGACCAGATTCTGACTCCGGTCATACAGGGAACGAACAGCTCCTATCAGGAGGTTCGATACCCCATACTCGTGGAGGACCCCCCACAGGAATCCCCGAGGGACACGGTCAAATGCCTTTTCCAGGTCCACAAAACACATGTAGACTGGTTGGGCAAATTCCCATGACCCCTCAAGGACCCTGCTGAGGGTGTAGAGCTGGTCCACAGTTCCACGGCCAGGACGAAAACCACATTGCTCCTCCTGAATCCGAGGTTCAACTATCCGGCGGACCCTCCTCTCCAGTACCCCTGAATAGACCTTACCGGGGAGGCTGAGGAATGTGATCCCTCTATAATTGGAACACACCCTCCGGTCCCCCCTTCTTAAAAAGGGGGACCACCACCCCGGTCTGCCAATCCAGAGGCACTGCCCCCGATGTCCACGCAATGTTGCAGAGTCGTGTCAGCCATGACAGCCCCACAACATCCACGGCCTTGAGGAACTCCGGGCGGATCTCATCCACCCCCGGAGCCCTGCCACCGAGGAGCTTTTGAACCACCTCGGCAACCTCAGCCCCAGAGATAGGAGAGCCCACTCTCGGGTCCCTGGGCCCTGCTTCCTGATTGGAAGGCGTGTCGGTGGGATTGAGGAGGTCTTCGAAGTATTCCCCCCACCGATCCACAACGTCTCGAGTCGAGGTCAGCAGCGCACCATCCGCACCATACATAGTGTTGGCGGTGCACTGCTTCCCCCTCCTGAGACGCCGGATAGTGGTCCAGAATCTCTTCGAAGCCGTCCGGAAGTCGTTCTCCATGGCCTCACCAAACTCCTCCCATGTCCGGGCTTTTGCCTCGGCGACCGCCGTGGCTGCACTCCGCTTGGCCCGTCGGTACCTGTCTGCTGCCTCCGGAGTCCCACAGGCCAAAAAGGCCCGGTAGGACTCCTTCTTCAGCTTGACGGCATCCCTCACCCCCGGTGTCCACCAACGGGTTCGGGTATTGCCGCCACGACAGGCACCGACTACCTTACGGCCACAGCACCTATCAGCCGCCTCAGCAACAGAGGCACGGAACATGGCCCACTCGGACTCAATGTCCCCCGCCTCCTCCGAGACATGGTTGAAGTTTTCCCGGAGGTGGGAGTTGAAGCTCCTTCTGACGGGAGACTCTGCCAGGCATTCCCAGCAGACCCTCACTATACGTTTGGGTCTGCCAGGTCTAACCGGCATCCTCCCCCGCCATCGGAGCCAACTCACCACCAGGTGGTGATCAGTTGACAGCTTCGCCCCTCTCTTTACCCGAGTGTCCAAGACATGCGGCCGCAAGTCCGATGACACGACTACGAAGTCGATCATCGAACTGCGGCCTAGGGTGTCCTGGTGCCAAGTGCACATATGGACACCCTTATGCTTGAACATGGTGTTTGCTATGGACAATCTGTGGCGAGCACAGAAGTCCAACAACAAAACACCGCTCGGGTTGTGATCAGGGGGACCGTTCCTCCCAATCACGCCCCTCCAGGTCTCACTGTCGCTGCCAACGTGAGCGTTGAAGTCCCCCAGCAGAACGAGGGAATCCCCAGAAGGAGCTCTCTCCAGTACTCCCTCTAAGTAATCCAAGAAGGGTGGATACTCCGAGCTGCTATTTGGCCCATAGGCACAAACAACAGTCATGATCCGTCCCCCCACCCGAAGGCGGAGGGAGGCTACCCTCTCGTCTACCGGGGTAAACTCCAACGTACAGGCACTAAGTCGGGGGGCAAGAAGTATAGCCACCCGGCGCCTCTCACCATTGGCGACTCCAGAGTAGAAGAGAGTCCAACCCCTGTCGAGAAGGCTGGTTCCAGAGCCCTTGTTATGTGTCGAGGTGAGACCGACTATATCTAGTCCGAACTTCTCCACCTTGCACACAAGCTCAGGCTCCTTCCCCGCCAGAGAGGTGACATTCCACGTCCCTAACGCTAGCTTCTGTAGCCGGGGATCAGATCGCCAAGGCCCCCGCCCTGGACGACTGCCCGATCCACACTGCACCGGCCTCATATGATCGGGTGGTGGGCATACGGGAGGGCAGGCCCACGTCGTCCTTTCGGGCTTTGCCCGACCGGGGCCCGTGGGCAAAGCCCCGGCCACCAGGCGCTCGCACTCAAGCCCCAACCCCGGGCCTGGCTCCAAGGTGGGGCCCCGGTAGCGCCAATCCGGGCGACGTGAACTGCCTTTGATTTTTATCTTTCATATATGGCTATTGAACCGCTCTTAGTTGGACCCGTCACCTGGGACCTGTTTGCCTTGGGAGACCCTACCAGGGACATTAAGCCCCCGACAACATAGCTCCCAGGATCATTCGGGTACTCAAACCCCTCCACCACGTTAAGGTGGCGGTTCATGGAGGAGCAGTCATGTAACAAATCAATCAACAGTTCTTGTTGAGAAAGATTATTATTATTCTGATACAGTGGAAACAGAAACAATAAAAATAATTATATTGTGAACCTGTTTATATTGTAGGGAACATATTATATGTTCCGTACAAGTCTAAAGCCACAAAAAACACCACTTTAAAAAGAAAATAGACTAATATAAGACCTCTTTAGAGTTATTTGGGTCTTTCTGCGCTTGTGCGTCTTGCGGCGATGACACGCTGGTGACGACATATTCCAAAATGGCGGCGGCCCGGACTACAGCCGACACTAGTTAATAAGAGCCTTAAAAGACATGGATATAATGAAACGAGTGGATGGACGGAAACATAAACATGCAGACTTTCACACGGACACACACAGACTTATTAAACACACACGGACCTCGGTAAACGGAACAGGCTTCATCAATTGGCAGGTACTAGGACAAACATCTTCGTAACGGTTCTGGAACCAGACGTTAGGAACCGGTTCCTTTTTGGAACCGGTTCTCGGTGCCCAACCCTAACGATCACGTCACAATTGATAAATACTGAAGCTTGTGTGAATTTGGTCTGAATGTCATAGTGTAGGCCTCATAGATCAATAAACCATTTGCTGAAAAAAAGGTTGAAATTACCAGTTGAAAGTTTGTTTTGATCAGAGTAAGAATGAACATCTATGCATCCGTCCACAGATTCCACATCCCACAATGTAAACATTCTTCCAACAATACCAAACTTTTTTACAGACACTGAGAATAAACAAGTAGACAGACATTAACATCCCCCGCCAGATTGGTTGTCATTATAACTCACAACCTTTTCCTAAATATCCTAGTTCTAACTTAGATGTATATACTTAAAAAAATATTTTCACATCAAAATATAAAATTACTAACCATCTTAAATAGTTTCTAAAAAAAAAGCTGTCCCCTTTGAAGATACCTTGAATAGAGTAAAAAAAAAAAAAAAAGGAACAAGGGCAATAACAAAAATCATCCAACTCCATCAAGGTATTGATACCCTGAAGCCACACTCCAAATTTGGTTATCCTATCTTAAACAGTTTCTGAGAAAATCTGTCCTCTTTAACTCAAGACGGACAAAGCTCAAACCTATATCCTCCTTCCACACTTTGTGGCGGAGGATAATAACCAGTAAAACCATCAATGTGGTCACTCTCACCAGTAAATTGTGTAGGCTTCTGCCTGTGCTGGATCTTGAATGTTGGGCTCATTGAGCAGCTCCTGAATCCCCAACAGGATCTAGAAACCCAGAGGAAAACGTGTCACCAAGTGTAACAAATGTAACGCACCTGTGGTCCACAGTGTGAGGGTCCTACCTGTTTGATGGTGATGGCCGGTCTCCAGTCTTTGTCCTCCTCGAGGATGGACAGACACACGGTGCCTGATGGGTAGACATTTGGGTGGAATATTGGTGGCTCAAATTTGCCTAAGGAAAAACAAACAGGAAATAAAGCTCAGGGCTCTTTAACATAGGAGAGCAATGGTGCAGGAAGCACGAAGTTAACATCAGCCCAACGTGCTGCTGGGTTTGCTGCTAAACACCTCTGACCTCGTTCACCACCAAAGAGCACAGAGCACCTACAGCTGAGACCTCCATGCTCCTCAAACTCCTGTCACGTTTAGTGGGAAGATTTAAGCTTTAATCTAAATACGTCAAATAGACTTTTTGTACATGATTCTTTAATGGCATTTCATATAATAACGTATGAGATGATGCTTTGCACTTGAAGATGTTTTAGTTTAAAGGTAAACTAATACAAAGGAAACACATCCCAATCATGGCTGACGTCACCAACTCTGTGAACATTAAATCTTACGTCAGTGCAGCCATGTGAAGCGCTTCATTAAATTGACAACCACTGATAACCCCTGATAACCAAGTGACTTCAAAAGCAGACCCTGAAAAATGTTAAACCCCTGTGTTTTGGACTTTTAGAACAAATCATGAATAATGTCACATCCTGACAAACACATTTGGTTTAAATTAAGGGTGTGCCATCTGACGATATTAGATCATTAAGGATAAAAACATGAGGACGATCTGCCAAATCACGGAGATAGTAGAACCATCTGTAGTGCACATTTTATCCCTTGCCATATGTCTGTGTAGGATCAGAGGACTCTGGTCGAAGGACCACAGCCAATGGATGGGGTGTGGCTACATACTCAGCACTCACTGTCGACAGTCGCCACAGTTTTGCTCCGTCAATCTCCACCAGGTGTGTTCATGCGACACCACAAGATCCCGCAATAAAACAACAAACAGCATACTTTGATTATACAACGTGGAAGAACTGTTTGTCTGGCCAGCTACCCAAGTTTCCGCTTCTACCATGAGTAAGTTCTTCTGCCGCTTCATTTTCTTCTTTGTGGGTGTGTTAAGGCGGCGACCAATCTAAATCTGCTTTCTTCCTCATCTTACATTTTCTGTCCATACCGAGTAGGATGCCAGGCATCACAGGACTAAGTCAAAGGAATGCAGTCATAAATATGACATAGTAACGGACTGAGTCCCAATGTTCCACATGTAGTTCATTCAACGAGTGTTGTGGTTTCCCATGGCCATGAAGGCATCATTGTTACGTGCAGCTTTCTCTGCCAATGTTTGTCTTTGTTTACATGTGTTCTGCGTGTTGATTGGCTGGGAGGGTGGAAAAGGGCGGGCGAAAGCGAAGAATGAGAGAACATGTTGTTGAGGAGATAAATGACGGAGTAAGACGGTTCATTTTGTGTTTATTTTGGCTTCGGCGGGCCGGATTAAAAAGACCAACGGGCCGGATGTGGCCCGCGGCCCGTAGTTTGCCCACCAATGGTCTACAGGCTCGATGGCGCCTTTGGCCAGGAGAACAGACAACTCAAGGTCTAATGCGAGAGCCTTTGCCGGGTTGCTGATGGATGTCATTCTGACCCGGCCGGATGTGGGGGGCCGGCGGCGGAATTCAAGTTTGTACACGTGGGTTAGGGTGGCAACCACCCACGGGTCTGAAGCATGAGTAGCCCACTGTTGGAGCTGCTGATGCGAAAAATACCCAACCGCCGGCCCCAAGGCCTCAAACTCTTTTATTAATATGAGTGTTACCTCAAAAACAAATGGAAATCACAAGAATAATCTGCTGCCTTGTTATGTAGCATGTGTTGCTAATGCTACACCACTTTAGTTAAACAAAATAAAAAGACTGTGTGTGACTAAAAGAACATGAAGTTTTGCATGTCAGCCTTTTAGTTTGATGTAAATTGTACTTGGAACTAGTTTGATAAAGTGCTTTATATACATTTTTTTTTAAATGTTTGAAAATCACCTTGACTTAAGTGATCTTTTATCTCTTTTTTCCATTTAGGGGGCGATGATTTTAAATAGGTGAATTGGTTTGTACAATTGTTAAATAACTTTAAAATAGTCTAAATGAAAAAAAATTGTGATCAAATCATGATCGTGATATGATATTTTTCCATATCGCCCACCCCTAGTTTAAATCTCTTTCTCTCTGGGTCAGAGAGCTTTGCCCACATTTCTGCATCTCTACAGACATGGGCAGCGTGGAGAAGAAGAGTACGCACACTTGGGAGGCGATGACGGGTAGTCATCCTTGAAGAGCATTCTGAGTTTGTAGAGTCCTCCCTCCCATAATGTCTGAGGAAGAAACAACAAAGAGTTCATTCACTCAGGATTCAAAACAAGCTGTGAACACAAGGAGGATTCAAAGTGTTTGGAAAACTAAAGTGGCTTTATTGATGAGTTACTGCTAGGAAAACTGTAACAGTAAAGATCAAACATGTGAATGAACATTCTACCCAGACTTTGCATGTTCTCCCTGAGCATAGAGCTCCCTCCAGAATAAGGCTGAACAATTAACCTTAATCACATCGTTATTAAAGTTTTCACTACTGCGATTACGTAACCTCAGATGCTGAAGTTTTTTCTTCCGTAGCCATCATTTGAGTGATAAATACCAATCAGAAATGCAGAGAACGGCCTTCCTGGGTTGCTGGCCAATCAGAGATGGTTACAGGACACAAGCTTGTATGCGCTGCAGCAAGTCTCAGTTACACCTCAGTGAGTGCGCCTACACTAGGGCCCTACAAAATCCACGTTAACAAAATCAACCAATAAAAACAGAATCTACCGTTGAACGCGGAAATGGATAGAATCAGGTAGAAACGCCATC
This sequence comes from Gouania willdenowi, assembly GCF_900634775.1. Classification (NCBI taxonomy): domain Eukaryota; kingdom Metazoa; phylum Chordata; class Actinopteri; order Blenniiformes; family Gobiesocidae; genus Gouania; species Gouania willdenowi. Next base: position 4,856,466 of record NC_041051.1, on the reverse strand, counting down.
ACCGTGAGGAAAAGGACTTTTTTTAATGAGGAAATGTTTCAGGGACCGTTATTAGTGGTGCACCGCCCTCCCCCTCTCATCCTGGCCACTTCAATCACAGTCTAAACACCATCTAAACGGACTCCTCAATCAGAGCCAACCAGTGCCCGCTTAACTTTAACGTGTCTGTGGAACTCCGTCTGTTTCTCATGTAGCGCTCCGTGAAAACATGAGTCAGCTTTAATCAGCTTCACCTGCTCAGAGCATTTAAACATCTCATCAGAGCTACAGAAGATCTGTGGATAAAGTTGTTCTGATGTTGTGAACGAGGCCATCTATACCAGGGATTGTAGAGTCTGAAACATCATAGATTAATGATAACTTCTGATACTTTGTCCATTTATTTTTGTTTAATTGTTACAGTCTGGAATGATGTCATCAGGATCATTTAAATTAGGTTAATTTAAATTAAGTTGATCAAAACTTAATCAATAAACCAGATCAGATTCAGTAAACCATTGATCCCTGAGGGGGAATTGGGTGACATTAATGCTGTTCTCATACATCTTTATATGACATGAATAACTAAAAATGAGAAGTCAGAATAATCCATGTCAGTACAACTTAAATCTACCTTTTATTTGTGTCTTACTCGTTAAATTACATTTAAATTTTTGACATAAATTTTTGTTTAACTATAGTTTTTCTTTTTATTAGTATATATTTAGTTTCCTCACAGTACAATTTATATCTACCTTTTAATAGTATCTCACTTTATTTTTGACATACATTTTTGTTTAAATTATGGGTTTTTTATTTAATAGTATTTATTTTGTTTCCTCACAAGTTAAAAATGAATTTTCAAAAAAAAAAAAAAAAGATTAATAGTTCTAACAAAGCGGAATTTTAAAAAAATAATGTGGAAAACACAAAATTTGGTTAGAAATAAAACTGAATTTGAAAAAAAATAAAACGCATAATGCATTTAAATGTATAAACTATTTTTAAAAATCGTAAATTGAATCGCAATATCTGTCAGAAAAATCGCAATTAGGTTTTTTGTCAAAATCGTGCAGCCGTGCTTCAGTGTACATCCTTAACTAATTAGTTAACCAATTATCCATTTTTTTCAGCCTTTTCTATTGTATTTTAAAGCTAGGTGAGACATGAACAGTTCCTGTGGGACGGTAACTTCAGACATGCTGTTTGGTATAAAATATTTAACTAATTGATTGTCTAAAAAGCTGAATATCTGCTTGTGGGAACTCACTCCTTTCTTCCCAGGAATGGCACACTCCCAGTTCATCAAATTCATGGTTCCATCAGGATTCTTAGTGGGTACAGCAACAAAACCCTGCAGAGAAAGAAGTCACATGCATGAACTTAGCATAATGAAACAAGTGTCTTTTAATCTGCACGTTTGTATCAACTTGAATTTTTTTTTGTCCCCTCACGTTTTGTTTACTTACTTAATTAATTTTGCAAAAAAAAAAAGCCACATTCGGCCATTGGTTTAGTGAGTGAAAAGCAAGGCCGAATAGTAGCGTGTGACGCAATAGCGCAATCAAACATTGTGCGGTGATGCAGTGTCCGACGCAGAGATTTCTTATTTGGGGCTTGACATACAGGCACAGTTGTTAATGTTTTTGCCTGTATAAAACTATTTTAAGATGTCTCAGATGTCATAGTTTTGTTCTTTTTATTTTGAAGCTGAAGTGCTGTTATTGACTAATCTGTACTGGCCTAAGATACTGTATGTTGTGTACCTGTATAAGTGTAGGATGTTACAAGCACACATTTATTGAAATGTACTTGGGCCCTTGGTTTAAATTATTAACCTATCTACTGTGGCTAAGCAGACTTGTGCCAAAAGGACAATAATTCATTTGTTGTGGGTTTATCACCTTTAATGCACTTTAGTTTTTTTTGGAATGCATGTTTAGTTTTATTTGAAGGGATAATATAAATGAAAAACTTTGTTGTGCTTTTTTTGAAAAGCAAAGGCTACTGGAATATTTAAAAAATGTCAGAATATTCAATTAACATTTCTTTCTTTAAAAAAAAAAAACATGTCTAAAAATGTATTCTAGGCTATTTATGCACTATTAAAAAAAAAAAAGTGAAAAACCGCATTCGATATTCGGCCCAGCGTTTATATTTTATTCGGCTGCGGCCACAAATTTTGATTTCGATGCATCCCTAATCACAATTGATCACAATTACCAAGCCTTTAATAAATAAGCCCATAAAAGCTAACCTCTTATGTTAGCATCTATACTACTAGTACAGTGTCCGTCGGAAGTATGCATTCATGTGGGAGCATAAGGAGTAAAATTGCGTATTTTCATGTCAAGTTTAGCTGTCAGTTCTCTTAAAGGGACAATTTTACCATTTAAAAAAAAAAAAAAAAAAAAAAAATTGAATCAAGGGGTATACTGACCACAAAAAAGTCTCAGATGCCCATACTAAACATATTAATACCAATATTTTCATGGATAAGGAAGCCAAACAAGAAAACCAAGAGATGAAACTAATTGAATGATAGATGATATATTTAGTGTATTATACAGCTGATTTAAGACGTGAGTCAAAACTGACCTGTTATCAAAAGAGACTAGTACAGTGCCCGTCAGAAGTATGCATTCATGTGGGAGCATAAGGGGTATAATTGCGTATTTTTGTATCTTTCTGTTGTGTTTTTGTACATTTTTTGTATAATAGTTTTTTGTTGCCATTGCAGTGCGATTCTGGCATCTTTTTGTGTATTTCCGGCATCCATTTTAAAGGCAAAACAGATGAACTGTGAATCAACTGCTATTCATCCATGTTCCAAATACCTCGAGTGTGTGCATCTGTTATTTTGGAGTAATTTGGTGACGCAAAACGGTCAAAACATTAATTTTATAATTACGGCTCCCTCGGCAAGAGCGTGCCACTTCCGGTTCCGGGTTCATGACGTCACCGTGTCGCTGTTGATTGGGTTAAAAAAAAAAAAAAGGTCGATATTAAAAAGGTTTTTGTACCGCTAAAAGTCATTTAAGTTAATATTTCATAGTTATTTAATATTATTCCCATGATTCCAAACTTACTTTAAATCTCGGACCATAGACTTCACTTCCTCCTTCGTCTCCATGAGTGTGGGCAGTGCCTGTGCTGATGGTCATTACCTTATCGCAAACATTCTGCTTCTTCAGACAGAGGAATGTAACGTTTTTGTGAGCAGATGGGTCCACTATGATTATTGTTTGTTCTAGGCATCGGTGAGTGTTTCTTCTCATATTCTACTATGTGCTAAGAAAGATGCTAGGAGCTGCAATGTAAACAAACACACACACTACACTGCACTACATCGGGATGTACATGGTGAACTCACACAGAGCCGTTGAGAGAGATTTGCGACTTTTGGTGTCACAAAAAACACACACACACACGCACACACAATTATATTATTGTTATTCTTATATTATTCTTTTTTTGTATTATTCTTTTATCTTATAGTTACTGGTATTCTCATTGTATTATTATTGCTATTACCTTATTATTTTATGTTGTTATTGTTTTCATTGTATTATAGTTACTGGATTTTCATTATATTATTTTGTTATTGTTATTGTATAATTTTACTATTGTATTGAAGTTATTGCTATTCTTATAATTACCATCATATTCGATTTCATTATTAATATATATTTATTATAGGTACTGGTGTTCTTGTTGTATAATTAGCATTGCTATATTATCATTATATTACCATATAATTATTTAATATTGTTTATTATTAATATTGTTTTTAGTACATTATTATATTGTTATTGCAATTATTACCATTAATATAATTACAACATTACTTTTATTACTATTACTACTTTCACTATAAATATTACATCCCTATCAACATATTTATTATTATCAGGCCTCTACACAAACTTATCCAGTGGTGGCACTGGTGTGACAAACTTTCTCTGTTCGTCGAGGGGTTGTACAGCATAGACATACATGCTGATGAATAGTTGACTTAACTGGCTACCGTAGTTACCGTGTCTCTCTTAACAACCTGCGATGGTTTATGTGCAAGAAGCACGTGCGCATGTGTGGTAGATAACGCACGGAGGAGCTGGCTGGCTGGCTGGCTGGCGCACACAGTATTTATAATAAAAATATACTAAATGAGTAAAATAAAACCAAACAATATTTATACAAAAAGTACACAAAATGAGAACAGAAATGCATAAAAATATACAAAAAGGCTCCAAAAACACACAAAATGACTCCAAAATACATACATTACAGAAAAATACACCAACCAACAACAAACATATGAAAATGACTCAAAATACACAAAACAAAATATTTATACAAAAATACACAAAATAACAACAGTAATGCACAAAACTACACTAAAAAAGATACAAAAATACACAAAAAGATGCCAGAATCACACTGCAATGGCAACAAAAAACTATTTCGCAAAAAATGCACAAAAACACAACAGAAAGATACAAAATACGCAATTATACCCCATATGCTCCCACATGAATGCATACTTCTGATGGGCACTGTACTAGTCTCTTATAACAGGTCAATTTTGACTCACGTCTTAAATCAGCTGTATAATACACTAAATATATCATCTATCATTCAATTAGTTTCTCATCCCTTGGTTTTCTTGTTAGGCTTCCTTATCCATGAAAATATTGGTATTAATATGTTTAATATGGGCGTCTGAGACTTTTTTGTGGTCAGTATACCCCTTGATTTAATTTTTTTTTTTTTTTTAAATGTTAAAATTGTCCCTTTAAGAGAACTGACAGCTAAACTTGACATTAAACATAATTTAATCATTTTTATCTACACATGTGTAAGCCATAGATCTATAACGTCACTCCCCAGTTTTGCGTTCAATGAAATTGTAAATGACAGGATTTTATATACCACTTACAGTTACAAAGTCAATTATCTGAACTAAATTACAATAATAATAATAATAATAATAATAGTGCATTGGATTTATATAGCACCTTAGTTTGGTCACTCAAAGGGTTTACATGGCATTATTCTTTCACTCCACACTTAGTGGTGGTAAGCTACTATTGAGGCCACTGCTGGGGCAGACTGACATAGTGACCCATCGGCCTCTCCGACGACCACCACCAACACACTACATTCAAATTCTGATGTAGCTGGTTATGATTTACAATCCCCATAAACAGGACTGAATCATAACATACCCTAACCATTAGAGCGGACATGGGCTCGTATGTGAATGGTCGCATTTACAGACCTTGGAATCACTGTTATCTTACCAATAAACGGGAAGAGATTTGTCACCTTTATAATAATGTAATATGTAATAATGTAAGTAATGTAATAAAGTACTGACTAGGCCACTGGGAGTGAGGCCCAAGGCCAAGGCATGCTGACTTGATAATAATGTATCATGTTTTTCTGCAGTCAGTGCCTTCTCCTCATCCTTCTCTCTCTGCTCTATTTCAGGTGTCGTGAAGCTGATGATGGCAGTTCCTGATCTGTGGTTCATGGCTCAACTAGTCTGGGACACTCTGATGTTCTATCTCTCTATCCTGTTCTGTTGGTCCTTCTGTCCACTAACCCCAACCAGTCGACGCAGATGGCTGCCACCTCTGAACCTAGTTCAAACGGAGATTTCTTCCTGTTAAAAGGGAGTTGTTTCTTCCCACTGTCGCTAAATGCTTGTTCATGTGGATCTTGTTGGGTTTTTTTTTCTTAATATGAATCTGATATTTTGATAAGCGCATTGAGATGACTTTGTTGTAAATTGCGCTATACAAATAAAGTTGAATTCAATTTAATTCATAACATCAATCAATCTTTATTTATATTGCACAAATTACAACAAAGTTCATCTCATAGCGCTATCAAAATATAAAATTCATAATAGAAGAAAAAAAAAAACACTTTTTTTTTTCTTGTATCATAATGGTAATTAATTACACAATTACAATTATAATTGACCCCAACCCTGGTGTAGGGGCCTGTGCTACTTTAAACACTAGTGACTAGATTAGATTATGGGGAAAACAATGTCTGTCCTGTTTGAGGAAAAATGTGTCCATTTCCCACTTTGATGTTTGAGCTTCAAAGATGACAGAAAGTAAAATAAATCCGTAACATATTGTGTTTAACTATTGTTTTCTGGCAATTTTACACTTCACAAAGAGATTTTCAATCCAACTTTGACATTTCTGGCGGGCTGCTTTTGCTCCAGTGAGCCTGATGTTGTGTGACTATATGTGCTCTTTGATTTGTAAACACATAGAAGTAGAACTTACGAAGGGATGGTCTTTCCTCCAGGCTTTGCGCTCCTGAGACAGTCTGCTGAGAGCAATGCCGGACATTGCTGCTCATTAACGCCTCCCTGTGGGGGAAAAGAGCCCAAACACAAATAAATACACACAATAAACATCATCCAGTCCACATTAACGCTCCCCACAGATCACATTATATTTAAACATATGTTGTTACTGCTATTCCGTGTTTGCAATACACATGAGCCCATACACACATTACAGCTACGATACAAGAACAATCCATGTTAAATACGGAGACGATATCAATTTTAGTGATTATAAATGGATTTACCGATTTAAATGTGTCACAGCTGAAGCGGCTGAGCTTGATTTCCTCGGTAACGCTACCTGCGTTTTGACGGACGCCGTAAAACAACAACACACCCTTCGACGAATTTCAAACAAAACACTGCGTTTAGTTTACAACAGCCCGATACTCCGAGCACCTACTTTATGAGCATCACTCAGACAGTCTTTTCTAAATGTGTGGGCAAAGAAAAACCAAGCACGCTAATATGAAACAATGCGATAGAAAAACACGACTCGCCCATCGCAAGACAGGACCCCAATGTGTTTATTTATCAGGACCTTCAGGCAGTGTCAGGGATACCCAAGTCACACGCAGCAGTGGTGGGCGGCCATCTTTGTTGTGGCAGTTAAAGAAAAACAAGGGCACGACAGGGGCCACAAAATGTGATTGTCTGATCCTAGGGCCACATTATTAATATTAATGTTAGCATTTACAATAATGACCAATCTGAGCATTAATGCAGGAAAGAACAAAGGGCTTGTGTGTGTGTTTTGATATATATATATATATGGAAAGCCGTTCAGGAAATTAAATAAATATATATGAAAGTTTGAATATATATGAAAGACAATTATTCACTATTTTATAGAAAAAAAAAATTATCAATTACGCAATTACAATTATAATTGACCCCAACCCTGATGCTTGCAAAGTGAAAAAAAAAAAAATATATATATATATATATATATATATATATTATTTACACATATGGTCATTGATCAATGATTTTGTATATGTATAGTGTCTCTGAATAAATAAAACTTTCAATCTTTATTTAAAGATTTTTTAAAATACCTTCCCAGCTTTAATTCTTAAAAAGCGGTTGATGTTTTTACTGATCAAGCTAATGGCTAATTTTCGAGTTTGATGAACATTTATTTGATGTAGTTTTTTTCATTAAATAAGTAACAGTTTTAGCTCCCATTTGTCAAATACCAAAAAGAAGAATGAACCAAGAAAATGAGCGCTGGATGAAATGCTTAAAGCTTCAGTATGTAGAATATTGAGATGCTCCACCCTACCCCCTCCCCTCCTGAACTCGCACAACTGTGGAACCTTTTGCGACTGTTTTCTCCATAGAGACTGTGGTGGTTTACCCTTTATCCTAATGCTGATGTAATGATGTGAAGAATTCTCCACGGACACCTTCTTGATATAAACATAACATTTTATTAATACAAAGTGAAGATGAGTGTCCAAGTTAGACCCTCCATTGCAAGGTCCTGAGTGCAGCAGAGCCAAAAGCTACACAGCGACAAACAGCCAAACAAACGCATATATGGATCTGATCAGAAACCTGAAACTTAACAGGTGGAGTTTAAAGCTTTAGCTTTAAAGGGGACATATCATGCTAAATCCACTTTTTTAGCCCTTAAATGCATTTTGTTGTATATTTAGAGTGCTTAGAAGTACAGAAAAAATCAAATTAGTCTCTTCAGGTGCTCCGTAGATATCTTTATATTCTGTTTTGCTCATATTTTTCAATCTGTTTCAATTTTTCTATTCTCTATTACGTTTTTTGAACTATTACATGACAGTATTTGCAGCGGAACTGCCAAATTAGTACATCAACTCCAGGTCCAACACTTCCAATCCGCCATTTTTATTTCTCGCTTTTATTTTGTAGTCCAAGCTCAAGGATGCAGAAGTTACGAGAGGATAAGTCAAAATGTTCGGTTGTTGGATGTAGTAACCCACACGCTTCATTACACCATCTCCCAGCATCAGAACCTTTTCAAAGTGCCTGGTTGAGTTTTATTTTTCACGGAAATGTACCCACATCTGTGGGTAAGGTCATTTTTGTGTGTGCAAAGCACTTCAAGGGTGACTGCTTCTGCAACCTCCACCAGTATAAAGAAGGATTTGCCAAAGACTTTGTCTGATTGAGGGTTCAATTCCTTCTATCTTTGGAGACGACGAACAGAGCACTTCGGTAAGCTGTAAATAACGCTAAAAAGTGTGATGATAAGACGTCCCTGTCATTGTTTTGTTAGCATTAGCAGTTGCACTATCTTCAGACTTCATATGTTAGCGCTGTGTGCTCGTTTTAGATCCTTGATGATATGGCCTCCGTGATTTAATTTAAGTCTAAAGTTTTCATTAGTCATTTCATTTTGCCGTTTTTGTCTTTGAAAAGACTGTAATAAAATGCATTTCGTGACGTTAGCTTGGCGCTAGCGTTAGCTCGGTGCTTGTGCTAGCTCACTTGTTAGGGTTCTGCAGGTTCATCATCTTCATTTTCATCTCGTTCTGCCGGGTCAGACTCTGGCTCAAACATGTAAAGCTGGATGGACAAGTCTTCCGTTGTTGACATTTTGTAAATAACCTCTGAATAAAAAGTTTATGCGCCGCTACATAGCCGTATCTCTTCTATCAAACTACAAAAATGGCCGAGCAGGGTGGAGTTGAACCGAGTGTCACCTGAAGAGGGGGCGGGGTATGGAGTGTCTCATTTGCATTTAAAGAGACCACACCAAAACGAGTTGCTCTCAGAAGTACATCAGAAAAGGGGTGGAGCTATAATAATGAGGAATTCAGACCCAAGCATTGCAGTTCCACTTTATATAGACCACAACTGTATGATTTATATGTAAAAAGGAAGGATTTAAAACCATGATATGTCCCCTATACACAAAGAAAGGAAGCCACAAATGTTTATTACAGTGGTAAACCCCCCCTGCAACAACAACCGAAGGCCGGGAATAGGCAACTTCCACAATTTACAGGCAATAAACATTCCAACAGCAGTGATTGCTGGTAGGGATGTAACGATTCACTCAACTCCCGATTCGATTCACGATACTGGGTTCACGATACGATTCTCTCACGATTTATTTTACAAAATGAGACTGTAGACAAATTTTTTTTTTTGGGAAAAAAACTAGAAAATGCTGTACTATTTTCCTTTTATTTTTAATTGTCAAAATAATTCCTTGATAAACTATTCAAAACAATGCAATTTAACTAAAAATAAATCTTGAATGAAATAAATAAAGGAATAACACAAATGAAAATGAAGCCTATTAATTTAAATTCTGGTTCTATAATAAACAATGCAAAACTGCATAATAGTTCTTTTTCTTTTAAAAGTGCAACTGAAAATATATTGTGTGCCTTAACAATTGGACTTTAAAAAAAAAAAAACGATTGCACTGATTTACGTCATATTTGTTTGGACCAGCAGAGGGCGCTGGTAACCCAGTGGTCGGTTGGCATGCAGATATCTTGCAGTGAAGAAGAGAAGCTATGCTAGCAGACAGAGCTAATATAAAAGCGTGACTTTTACAGATATTCAAGTAATATTACAGATATTCTTTTGGTGCTAAAGGGGTAATGAATCATTTATTTATTTATTTAGAAGGCAGCCAGAAAGAAAGTATTAGCAGACTCCGCCCACTGCCTACACTTGTGGATAAAAAAAGTACTGCGATTCAATTTTCAGAAAATCGATATCAACCGTGATACCTATGAATCGATTTTTAACTGCCTTACAATTAATCGTTACATCACTACTTGCTGGGTTTGATTGTTAAAACGTGTTACAAAAGCCAATACTCAAACTAGGTAAAATGTATATTGTAGTGGGTTGACATAATTCACCCGGAACCTAAGTTAAGGTTACAGAGTTCCGGTGGGACAGTTGAGACATGTGGGAATTTCCTGTTTACTTTTTCAGTGTGTGTTAGGATCCCGAGGAGAAAAGAGACTGCCAGTTGTTGTATGCTGCTCGTTATAAATGTCATTAAAACAACTGCCGTTGGCACCGTCGTTTGACACTCCGCCTCCGACTCCCGTCCTTGCACGCTACACTGGTGACCCCGACGTCAGTCCCGCTGAAGATTCCGGGTCTGAACGGAATACCGAGCGAAACGACATGGCGCATTCCGCCGTCCTCAGACTGCCTGAGTTTTGGGAGACGTCTGCGGCAACGTGGTTCGCACAGGCGGAGGCTCAGTTCGCCCTCCGGGGAATTACAGATGACGCCACACGCTACTACCACGTCGTCTCAGCACTCGGAAGCTCCACCGCAGCCAGAGCCGTAAGTTTCATCACATCCCCTCCTGCCCAGGATAAATATGCAGGCCTCAAGGCTTATCTTCTCAGGATTTTTGAACTGTCACGATCCGAACGAGCCCGGCGCCTGCTTGCTATTCAAGGCATAGGGGACAGCAAACCCTCTGAACACATGGAAATGATGTTAAACCTGCTGGGTGGGGAAGAGCCGAATTTTCTTTTCATTGAACTGTTTCTGCGACATATGCCACCACACGTCCAAACGGCGCTCGCAAATACGACTATTACGGAGCCGCGTGCTCTGGCGGAGGAAGCAGACCGGTTCTACCTGGCCACCCAGCGTTTCGCCCCTGATGTGCTGGCCCCCACACGCAGCTACACGTCCCCAAGCGCTGGCGTTTCCCCTGGCGGAGGACACGCTACAACCGACAGCCGCACCAGCACAGGCTTGTGCTACTTCCATGCACGTTTTGGCGCCAAGGCTAAAAGGTGCCGCTCCCCTTGCAACTTCAACACGACGGGAAACGCCAAAGCCTGCGCTCGGTAGTGGCCGCGAGCACAGGCAAAAAGAACCGGCTGCTGTTCATTGAGGACTCCCTCTCTGGTCGCAGATTCCTTTGTGACACCGGCGCCCAGAGGAGCGTCCTGCCGGCTACAGTGGACGACGCGGCTGGAGGGATGCACGGCCCGCCCTTAACATCCGCCAACGACACCCCCATCAGGACGTACGGCACAAAGACTGTGGACTTATGTTTCGGGGGTCAGCGTTTCACATGGGACTTTGTCACTGCTGACATCTCCTTCCCCCTGCTCGGCGCAGATTTTTTGTGCGCCCACGGACTGCTCGTGGATGTCAAGAATGGCCGCCTGGTGGACGCGTTAACCTTTTCCTCCTTCGCATGTGTCCGCGATGAGGGGACATATGACGGTCTTTCCAGTTCGCTCTCCGAAGGCGACGTGTACCAGAAACTCCTCGGAGAGTTCCCCAGCCTTACACAGCCCACCTTCGCGGCCACCACAGCTAAACATGGGGTCGAGCACCACATCGAGACCAAAGGCCCCCCCATCCATGCTAGGGCCCGACGGCTCAACCCGGAGAGACTGACAATTGCTCGGGCCGAGTTCGCCAACATGGAACGCCTTGGCATCATTCGCCGTTCTGACAGCCCGTGGGCCTCGCCACTCCACATGGTGCCTAAGCCGGACGGTGGTTGGCGCCCGTGTGGCGACTACCGCCGCCTCAATGATGCCACCACGCCCGACCGCTACCCCGTCCCCCATGTTCAGGACTTTTCTGTACATTTAGCAGGGAAGCACTTGTTCTCCAAAGTGGACCTGGTGCGGGGTTATCACCAAGTCCCGGTGCACCCTGCAGACATCCCGAAGACAGCGGTGGTGACTCCGTTCGGGCTTTTCGAGTTTCTCAGGATGCCCTTCGGCCTGAAAAATGCGGCCCAGTCCTTCCAGCGGCTGATGGACTCTGCGCTTAGGGACATGCCTTTCATCTTCGTCTACTTAGACGATGTCCTCGTCGCCAGCTCCTCGGAGGAGGAGCATGCGGCGCACCTCCGGGCCCTTTTCACGAGGCTCGACCAGCATGGCCTGATCATTAACCCGGCGAAGTGTGTCTTCGGAGTACCGTCCATCCAGTTTCTCGGGCACCTCATCAGCAGTAATGGGGCCACCCCCCTCCCGTCGAAGGTGGAAGCTGTCTCCGCTTTTCCCCGCCCACATTCGGCCCGGGGGCTACGGGAGTTCCTTGGGATGGTTACATTCTACCACCGATTCATCCGTCAGGCGGCCCACATCATGCGCCCACTTTACGAGGCCCTTAAGGGTAGGGCCCCCAACCAGGACATTGACTGGACCACCGAGAGGGCCAAAGCTTTCGAGGATACAAAGGCTGCGCTGTGCCAGGCCACCATGTTGGTCCACCCGTCGCCCGGAGCCCCGGTCGCCCTCACAACCGACGCATCTGACTACGCAGTTGGTGCTGTGTTTGAGCAGTGGGTTGGTGGCGCCTGGCAACCGCTCGCCTTTTTCAGCCGCCAGCTGGTCCCTAGGGAGCGCAAATACAGCACTTTCGACAGGGAGCTACTCGGCTTCTGGCTGGCGATCCGCCATTTCCGCTCCATCCTGGAAGGCCGTGAGTTTACGGTTTTCGTCGACCACAAACCCCTCACGTTCTCCATGTCCAAGGTGGCTGAGCCGTGGTCCGCCCGCCAGCAGCGTCAGCTGTCTTTCATCTCCGAGTACACCACAGATATCCAACACATCGCCGGCAAGTCCAACGTGGTCGCCGATTGCCTCTCCAGAGCAGTCATCCACACGGTGCAGCTGGGTCTCGACTACTCGAGTATGAGTGCTGAACAAGCCTTGGACCCTGGGATCCGGTCGCTCAAAGACTCGGACACTGGGCTGCGTCTGGAGGAGGTCGCGGTTGGCGACTCAGGAGTCAGGCTGTGGTGCGACCTCTCCATCGGCCAGCCTAGACCGCTGGTCCCTGTCGGCTGGCAGCGGGCTGTCTTTGAGGCGATACACGGCCTGTCCCATCCTGGCAGGAAGGCGTCCGTGAGGCTGGTGGCTCAGAAGTTTGTCTGGAAAGGGCTGAAGAGAGACGTGCGGGCCTGGGTCGACTCATGTGTGGCTTGTCAGCGTGCGAAGGTGCACCGCCACACCAAGGCCCCATTGGAGCCGTTTACTGTCCCCGAGAGGAGGTTCGACCACGTCAACATCGACCTTGTGGGCCCGCTCCCCCCTTCCCATGGTTTCACCTACCTCCTCACCATGGTGGACAGGACGACCCGTTGGCCTGAAGCCGTTCCCCTCTCCTCAACCTCAGCTGCTGACGTGGCCCGGGCGTTTATCGGCACATGGGTCGCACGCTTTGGAACACCTTCAGACCTCTCCTCGGACCGGGGTGCACAGTTTACTTCCGAGATCTGGAATGTGGTTGCTAGGGACTTAGGGGTCAAGCTGCACCGCACCACCGCATATCACCCCCAGGCTAACGGGCTGTGCGAGCGGTTCCACCGCTCCATGAAGGCGGCTCTGCGCGCCAGTCTGGTGGATGGCAACTGGGTGGACAGACTTCCCTGGGTCATGCTGGGCCTCAGGACGGCCCCTAAGGAGGACCTGCAGTCCTCGTCTGCTGAGCTCGTCTACGGCCAGGTACTGCGAGTTCCTGGGGACTTCATTCCGGACACCACAACGCCTTGGTCGGCGGCCAGGCAGCGGTCCTCCCTGCTGGAAGTTGCCAGGGCTTTCGCTCCTGTCCCCACGTCGCAGCACTGCACCCCTGTTTCCCGAGTGCCCACCAATCTGCGCTCGGCAGGTTTTGTGTTCGTCCGCCACGACGCCCACCGCGGACCGTTGCGTCCGCCTTACGACGGGCCGTTTAAGGTCCTGCGGCACGGGGATAAGAGCATGGTCGTGGACATTGGCGGTAGGCCTGAGACTATCTCGGTTGATAGGATTAAGCCTGCCCACGTGGATGTTTCCCGGGCATTGGAATTGGCGCAGGCTCCACGCCGCGGACGCCCCCCGGCGCCTCGTCCCTCCGACCTGGTTGGGCTCCCGCCTGCCCGACCGACAACACGACCGTCCAGCCCGGCGGTCTGTCCGGCGGCCCCACCGACCCCTGACACCCTTCCAGCCCCTGCCACGTACACCCGCTGTGGTCGGGCCGTCGTCCCTTTCCGGCGCAGAGATTTTGACTATGGGTGAATTCTGGGGGGGCTTGTGTAGTGGGTTGACATAATTCACCCGGAACCTAAGTTAAGGTTACAGAGTTCCGGTGGGACATTGAGACATGTGGGAATTTCCTGTTTACTTTTTCAGTGTGTGTTAGGATCCCGAGGAGAAAGGAGACTGCCAGTTGTTGTATGCTGCTCGTTATAAATGTCATTAAAACAACTGCCGTTGGCACCGTCGTTTGACACTCCGCCTCCGACTCCCGTCCTAGCACGCTACAATATTGCATTAAATGAATATCGCATGGCGCAGTCAATACACCTCAAGACTATCAAATGTAAGGACTTTTTCTTGTGTTATTGGAGAGCTTTCCTTATGATCCCAGCAGCTGAGCAGTCAGACACTCCACACCCAGAATCTAAATGAACTGTGTCTGTTCTCTCCACCTTAGATAATGTTTCTCTCATGCTGCGTTCACATCAGACGCATCACAAAATGTTTGCACGACCAGATTACATGAAAAGTCAATGGGATAGACGCGTTAATAGGTGAATTATTCTCCTGTTGGGTGGCGCGGTTTGATCCGTGTGACAAGAGCGTTGGCCGCAGCATGCGTGCTCCCTGTTTTCCGCACACTCGTCATTCACTTGAGATGAAAATTTTGAACTCCAGCGAATGTTTTGCATGATGCGCAGGCGCGAAAACCAATCAGAGTCCTTGTTGACAATGACGTCAGGCTGTCACCCATTCAACCATGGAGGAGAAGCTGATTGTAGCAGTTTGTGACCACCCGGTGCTGTACGATACGGTCATGTTATTTTTTTTACCGAGACCGGAGGTGGGAGTAGCAGGTAATTGTTCTCGCTGTAGTTTTCATCTTTGAAAGTTGGCACTGAGCGAGGATAGCATTAGCTGATAATAGTGTTAGCCGCTCTTCTCTTCTGCTTCTCGACGAAGGTGGTCGCATTCTTCGTTCTCCCTCTCTTCCCACCGCTACCCTTCCCTGCTGTTGCTTTTGTTTTGTCTGGTCTCGTGAATCTAACGGAAGCCTCTCTCTGCATCTCGTCCAGTATCATGATTTAAAATGTATAGTAATGTGTTTCATATCTTGTTTGCTCTTACTCAGAGGTAAACAAGATGAGAAATGAGTGAGGGAGAAGGAGCAGATAGTGCTCAGGAAGGAGAAGGTGAAGAGGATGCTGGTGGTGATGGTGATGATGATGGTGCTGCAGCAGCATCTCCGGCAGGAACAAGTGCAGCCAAACTATCTGATATGAACATGAGAGAAGTTGCATTCTGTTATAAATAAAATGTATCTATAAATGCTTGGTACGTCAGTGATGCCAGTGTTGATCATTATCTAATTTAATGTGTAATTATATATATATATATATGATCTTATTTAAGTAACAATGACTTGATAAGCTATTAATATATATAATATGTGTTTTTTAAGGAAAAAGAGCAAAGAAGAGGCTCGGTCAAGGCCCTCCAAATGAGGTGGCGCAGCTTATCCTGCAGACCCTCAGCGACCTCCTCCTCCTTTATAGATAAAGACAATAATAAAGCAGGCCATATCTCACAGAATAGGTGTTTCTAGAGGAGAAAAATTAACAATAGTAAATAATGTTTTATAATGATTCATATTTCAATTATAAATAATATGTTTATAGATAAAGACAATGATAAAGCAGGCCTCGTCTCCCAGAATAGGTATATCCAGAGAACAATAATTTTAATAATTCTGCTTTTAATTTCCCTTGGGATTAAAAGAGTATCTATCTATCTTTATTGTGTATTTGAGAGATGTGTCTGATGAATCATGGCATCAGTTGCTTATGAAACTTACCGGAGACAGATGGACAGTTGTTCATCTTTCACAGATGATAAAGAGCAGTGACTTTACTGGGATCCTCCATAGTTGATGGTGAAAAACAAGGGAGTCTGGTGTGAGA
Organism: Gouania willdenowi; assembly: GCF_900634775.1. Classification (NCBI taxonomy): domain Eukaryota; kingdom Metazoa; phylum Chordata; class Actinopteri; order Blenniiformes; family Gobiesocidae; genus Gouania; species Gouania willdenowi. The sequence continues at coordinate 4,840,189 of NC_041051.1, read as the reverse complement.
CAATTTCATATTCGCTTCAGACATGCATATGAAGCGAATATGGGGAAAACATTTTTCAATTCTCTCTCTCTCTGACTCAGTATGTGGGGCAGACTGTGCACGGACTGAAGGCAGATCACGCAAAGTCCACCGCACATACCGAGTCAGAGGAACCTCCGCGGAGTCTGTTCTTCCCAAGTATGTTTGTGCCTTTATTCTGTTGCTTCTCCACCTCAGTCTTCCTTATTCCGCTTGCCGTGAAACCGCTGTGGTAAAAGCCGCGATGGAGATTTCTGCTGGAATATCTGTCAGTTGCACTTTTCCTACTCTCAAATTGTGAACGTGCATAGACTTTTGATGAGCAGCTAGAGCAGCCAATAGTAACACTTAAAACAGCTCATGGATCACTCTGTTGTTCGAAAGATCTCCGATTGGCTGAAGTCCAGCGTCATGCTCCTGGATTTCTAAAGCTCATTTGCAGCCAGTAGAAGAAGAGATTCAGTGTCCTCTCACACTTTGAATTACAATATGCTCAAAGATGATTATGGATTTTTGACCAAATGATGTGAAAAAAAACTTTCATACTGCAGCTTTAAAGGGGGGGGGTATTATGCAAAATCAACTTTTTCAAGATTTATTTCATGTTATTAAGTCATTCCCTTATTAAAAACATGCCTGGAGTGTTGCCTTGGCTCATTCATGTATGTTTGAGTAATCTTTAAAAACTCTTGACGGCATCCATTTTAGGTGTAGCCAGAGTCATTAAGGAAGAGAGTTGCGTCAACTTCGTTCACTCCAATGGTTCAGTTTTTTCACAGCAATGGTGGCTCATGCAGACTCGCATTCATACCCCGAATTCAGTCTTACATGAATCACGTGACAGCAGTGGCGTGCACAGACATTTTGGGGGGTAGTTGCTCAGTGAAAAATAAGGGGACTTTATGCGGCATGTAGAACTGACAGCTGCCTTATTATAGCAGTGTGAGATTTAAAAAATAAATAAACATTACAGGCACATGTTGAATGTAATTGCATAATTATTTCATTATCTTAATAAAATTACTTGAAATGATATTCAACTGATTGAACCTCACAGCAGCGTGTGACAAATGATTAGAACAGTGCTTCTCAAAGTGTGTGGTGTGGTCCCCTGCTGGGGAATGGAGACATTACAGGTGGGGCTTGACAAACAGGAGGACATTTTCAATGTAACACCAATCTTCTTAAAGTACTTTCTTCATTGACAATAAGAGAAAAGCCTAAAAATATAGCAGAAATGAAAAGAGCATTGAAGTATTACACTGCATTAGAAAAAAATGTAATGCGGAACTAATAAAGTGCAAAAATAATGATTTACGTGGGCCTGTACTTCACATGGAGCGAAACAATAAACTAACTTTCAGGAGCTGAATTAAAAAATAAATGTACTTTTTTGTTTTCTTAAGCTTTTTGGCACAGATTTTAAATAATCTTTGGTTATTTCCTGTATTTTCAGCTATTGCACTTTTACATTTGTTTTTTATGCAGGTAATTACTTTGATTTAGTTTTTGATTTATTATTAAATATGATGTTACTTGTTCCCTGTTAGTTCAATACATTTGAAAATGTGTTATTTGTCATTATTATTTAGGGGGCAGTGGGTGCCGCAGGTAGGGCTTGAAAGTGGAAAATACCTAAAAAAGTTTTAGAGCCACTCGATTAGGTTGAGCCTTCTGTTGGCAGCGACAGATAAGAAGACAGAATGATAAGCAGACAGAATGATAACCTTCTGCGACACTTTAGGTCTCAACTCTTGCTTGACCTATTTAGATGTTCACCTGGGCTGTTATCATGTTATTATTTTACAACACGGGCCCTGACACAGTGGTTTCTGTGCTACTGCTCATCAAGTACGCTATCTGTGAACAATGACCGCCGGCAACACCTAGACATATCAGTGCACACAAATGTAAAAGTAAGGTTTAATATTGTTGATTCAGAGAAAGCTATTTAATTAAAGAGTGGAAACAATAGCTAAACTTTCAAGCTTTTATTTCCCAAAATTTATATTTTCCTATATATTTTCTGCAATATCTAAGGTAGAAGTTGAGTGTAAGAAGAAAACAATTCCTATCATCATCTTGGTTGTGAGAAGAATAAGGTTAAATACTTTAAATGAATGATAAAATGAACTTTTCTCCTTTATGTGTTTATTGTTCCAAGAACCCCAACAACATAGTATTTGAGGTTTATTTTCCCAAACTCGACTGTTTTCTGGAGTTTTAGCCTCTGAAAAGTCACTTTCATGATGCTTCTAAAAACAGGCTGTTTTGGGGCCTTCATGCATATGAATGAGTGCGCGTGTCTGTAGATGCTGACTTCACATCACAACTTTATTACTATAGTGATTTTCTTTTGCTATCCACACAAAATTGCACATTTAAGAGGCTATTGTGATTGTGAGTCTGACAAACGCTGCTCCACGGTAAGTGTTTATCACATCATCAGTAGTCTGTCAGCTGTTTCAAACACTCACCAGAGGTGCTACATAACTTTCTTGTTATCCTCACATATTCTAACCACATGAATAGTCCATTTAAGATGACTATTTTGTCCAACCGCATAGGATCACAAACACGTCAGATCATGTGAAAGGAGATACGAGGCGATATAACGGGTACTAAAAATGGAACTGATTGTGAGCGCTCACACTGCGCTTTGACTATCTATATACTGGATTATCTATACACTGAATGTAAATATATTATCTGTGTATATAGGGACTAGTGGTTAAGGGAGCAGGCTTGTAATGGTGGGCTCACTGGTTCTAATCTCCCTGGTCCATCACTGTGGGATGTTGATCAGTCCCTTATATTAACACTAACTGCTCCCTGAGTGCTACACCGTGGCTGCCCACTGCTCCTCAGGGAGGGGTTAAATACAGAGAACACATTTAATGTATATAGCTTTACATATATGACAATAAAGTATCATATATTCTATATTAAACCGCAATGTTTGTTTTACCTGTGAGGTAGTTTGAGAGGGAGGAACTCACATTCTTATAGGGTAGGAGGAGCCAGGATTGTCAGGAGGAGGAGTTTCTGCGATGTGACGTCACAACGTGAGAAAAAGTCAACTCACCTGTTTAAAGCTTACTTTTTACAAAATGTGGAATAACAAGGGAGGGAGGAAACAGAACTTTTTCATCTTTGTCCCTCTGAATGAGGCTAAAGGAATATATATCACTGTAGCAAAACCATTATAAAGTGATTTTTTAATAACACATGCCCCTTTAATGCATTTTATACAAAGATATTTACTCTTCTGGTGAATGATAACTTTTCACCTTTATGTGCAGAGCTGCACAATGCACATGTTTGTGATTAAAGACACTGACAGAAAGTTGTTAAACCATCGTTTGACAAAATAGAACATTAAAGTTTTGCATCATGTACAATAGACTTTTGCTGAATATCTGACAGCTGCTGAAATTATAAAGGCTAGGTTATATTAGTCATGGCTCAGCATAACAAACAGTGCACTTTTTAATTGTGAATACATTGTTATCACTATTAGTGCAAAGTTAAATGATTAGCTTTAATTTCTAAAAAACATTCCCGTATTTTTTTTTTACATTTCTTTTGTCTCTCACACCTTCTTTACCTCTCCCTCTGTGATGATAAACTCTGGAGGTGCCTTTTTAAAATATTCCCCCCACGAGCCATCATAAATACAAACCCCTGAGTGGCCGAGTAGGTGAGCAGCCAGAGCCACGTGACACGCAGTGACTCCGGAGCCACACGTGGCCCACAGCGGCTGCTGCGGGTCCACTCCCACATCTTTGAAAAGCTTGGACAGACTATCTGTGTCCTTCTCCTTCCCAAAGGCATCCATGAATGTTGTAAAAGGCATGCTGACCGCTCCGGGGAAATGTCCAGGCAGGATGTCTGTGAAGAGGAAAACAGTGGATAATAGCGGTGGGGAACTGTACTGTATATTGCATTTAAAAAATATATATATTTTAGTGATATTTAAAAAAAGAAAAAAAAAAGTTTATCTGTTTATTTTGTTTTAACTTTTTTTTTTTTTCACCATTTCTGCATATGTCAGACATAAGCAACTGGTGTCCCGCGGGCCACATGCGGCCCTCGGTCTAATTGTATGTGGCTCCCAAAGTAAAAGTGGAAAATTACACAAAACAAAAGCATTAAAATACAAACAACTACAACAATGCAGGAAAATACAGTAAAAGACTTAGAAAATACTCTAAAAACACACAAAACTATACCCCAAAAATGAACAAAATGACAACAGTAATACATTAAATTACTCCAAAAAACACAAAAACAACAATAAGAATACACAGAATGACTCAAAAAATATACAAAATTACAGTAAATGAAAAAAGTACATAAGACAAGAAAAACAAAGACATGACTCTGCAAACCTACAGTACAAACAAACAAGTAAAACGACAACAGAAATATACAAAAATTGCTCCAAAAAATGCAAAATGACAACATTAATACACAATATGACTCCAAAACACATACATTTTACGTTATAAATACACAAGAGGACAACATAAATGTACAAAATGCCTCATAACAAGCAAGACAACAACAAACACACAATGACAGAAAAACCCATTAATTAATCTAAAAACTGTTCTTTTCTGTGTTAATGCTCAGTTTTGTCATCATTCTAAATGCTGACATGAACGTTGATAATGTGGCCCTGCGATCAAACAAACACATTTTTGTGGCCCCGTTGTGATAGAAGTTTCCACCTCTGACATATGTTGTCGTTGGTTAAACACTACATGTACTCTACATTCACATGCAGTTGAAGAACGCTGTTTGCTTGCGTCCCGAACCTCCAACGCGGCCGACGCAAGAGTTGGGATTGTTGAATTTATGGCAGAATTCACGGCGCGTCCACCAATAAGGAGCTTTCTCCAACAGTGACGCATTTCGCTACAGGACTGTAGGACCGGAAACACAACACAACTACAAGCTCGCGGTCTGTGCTTGCGCTGAGCTGTGTAACCCAGCGGAATGTTACCATAGAAACAGGAATATAAATGACTATGACTGGAGGATTAGTGAGGAGGTCGGTGTCTCGGGTAAGTTATTTAAACTTCTTACAATGGTAAATATTTCTCCGCGCAAAATGTGTAATGTTCAAACAAGCAGTGCCAGTGCACGTGCAGAGATGGAAGTAGCTTCATCGCTCTAAAGCTCTGGCAACATGCCAAGACGAGGGGTCTTGGAGGAGCAGGTCACAGGGTACAACGCACAATAGTACATGTTTGCACAGCCAGAAACAATCGGTCAAGGACCCATTGAGTTCGGACCCTAGCGTTTTTTTTTTTTTTTTTAAACCACAGCACCATCTAGAGGCCGGATGTCTGAGCCGGAGGCTGGGGGTCTGGGACCCAGTGGTTTACGTCCGTGATATTTTTGCCAAAATTACAGTTTTTAAACACGTTTTTAATTATTCTTGAAAATTGATACGCATTAGCACATATGATCATGCAATTAACATGCAGTTATTAACCTTATACATAACTAAAACCTGCCAAATATGAGTTGTGTCCAAATATAATCTATGCAAGCTGCTCACTGGTTTATTTCACACAGTTAAATAAATAAATGAAAATACCACAAATGTCATTTTTTTCTTTTTTATATACTGTATATATATAATTTTTTTAATGTTTCCCCCCCCCCACTAACAATGTAGTTAATCAGTTCACCAAACAATATCAATATTTCATAAGCTGATTAAAGCATAAAGGTAACACACTAAAAAAACACACTTTTACACAACACATTAATGGAGCATATATATTTTATATAAATAATATATTATTAAAGCACTACACCAGGTACAATGTTATTGCATGGGGCGCTAATTATTTTGAAGCTTTAATGACGAAAAAAATTCCGACCACTGCATTAACCTCTCCTACAGTTAGCATAACTTTGATATTTTTAATTAACCACCATTTTGTTTCACATGGTTAAATGTTGAGTAGTCTGCATCAGAACTGAACAGAGTCTGCCTGTGTCCCTGAAGGCATCACGGCTTTGCCCATGCCTGCCTCTCCTCTCTCCTTTTCACAGCACATTGTGTGCACTGCCAGGCATCATTTACAGTAGATACGATTCAGAACTAAAACAATGTGCTTATCGCCATCCATCTTGAGACTAAAGTTCACACTCTAAGTCCAGCTCATAAACCTGTGTTCCCAAACATCCAGCCTTTAGTTGGTGCTGTGGCAAAAAAAAAAAAACAACTGTAGGGTCCAAAACCGCGGGTCCTAGACCGATGGTTTCCGGCTGTGCAAACATACTCCTAACTCCTCGTACAACCACCCCGAAGAAGCAGCAGCAGCAGCAGCAGAGCTGTCAGATGCTGGAGGTCTGTGGTCATGCAGCAATAAACCTAAAACCTCCAACAGTTGGAAAAAATACTGAATTTATGTCCTGTTTTTGTCCCCCCACTTTTACTTATATATTTATTTTTATGAATTACTTTATTTGTTGCAGTAGTAGAGGTAGTAGTTATTTTCATAATAATAATGTGGCTCATGTATTTTAATGCTTTTTTACATCATGGCAAGATTAAAATAGGCTTTTAATTCTGTTTTTTAAACCAGGTTTGATCATGTGTATGAAATTGCACTTTCCCCATTTAAATGAACTAATCAAATGTAATTAAGTGTGAAATACACATGCTGTGAAATAATTAAAATTTTCTCTTGACAGAACCATCTGTCACAGCCATCACACCAGGCTCAGAGAGACCGCTGCCTTCTGCTGCTGCAGTGCGGGCTGATACTTTGCCTGCTTCTGCACCTACAGGTGCGACAGGTTCTACATTATTATTACAGGAGCAGTGCATATTAACCAACAGTGTTACAGCATAACAGGGTTGTTGAAATAATTGATTTGGCGATATATTGCGATATTATGATTCTCGGATCGACTCAAAATGCATCTATAGATTTTTTTTATTTATTTATTTTTTTACCTTTATTTAACCAGGAAAGTCTTTTCCACTGCAGGAGACATTGCAACTACACAAAAAAGTGCACTGAAACCTGAGCATGTTGACCAGCTTGTGTTTTTTCAATAAAATCTAAAAAGAAAGCACTAACTTTCTGCATTTATTTGTTGTTCTAGGCATATACCTCAGTTAAGTTGCACTTAAGTCAAAGTTATTTTGGAAGCCACAGGCAAATTACGATGCTGCTTGTTTCTTATGGTTTTTGTTTTTTTTATGTTGTTCGTTTCCATCTTACTCTATTACTATATGAATTATGATCAGGGAATTTAAAATAGAGTTGGTAATGTGAATTAAACGCAAAAAGATTTTGACCCAGCTATAGAAGTCAAAATGTGACGTTGCTTTTCTTCAAGAAACAAAACTATCAGATGTAGAACATATAAAACTACGAAGTGACTGGGTGGGTAATATTTTTTTTTCATCATATTGTCAAGCCAAAAGGGGCACAGCCATCTTGATTCATAAAAATATTCCCTTTATTTTAGAATATGAAGAAAAAGATCCCGAAGGCAGATTCACTTATTACTGGGTTCATTTCAAATAAACATGTAGCTTTACTAAATGTCTATGCTCCTAAAATAGATACACCTACATTTATATCCCAGATAATTTTATTATTGAACCAACATTGTAAAGATTTTGGTATCTTGCTGGGGATTTTAACTGCATAATGGATGATAATATGGACAAATCTTCCTCTGCAGCAAACACCAATCTCCAGGCATCAAAAGTTCTGTTTAAGTTGACTAAATAAACTGGTTTAACAGACGTCTGGCGGTTTTCAAAGCCAACTGTAAAGGACTACACTTTTTACTCACATCCACATCACTCTTACTCAAGACTAGATTATGTTTTTAACTCTCAACAATCACTACGAGCCGTCCAAGCATGCCAGATAGATCCAAATGTTTTATCTGATCATTCCTTATTGCATTTAAAAATTGATTTACTTTTAAATATTCCAAAAACTCCACGATGGGGATTTAATATTTCGTTGCTACATAGTGAGGCATTTACCTCCTTTTTGCAAAATAGAATAACAGACTTTTGGGAGAATAATAAGAATTGTCTTATTTGGGATGCTGCGAAGGCTACTATCTGTGGCTATATTATTTCTTACTCTTCACATAAAAAAAAAAAAACCTCCCATGCATATAGAGAGGTAGGGATGTAACAATTCACTCAACTCCCGATACGATTCGATTCACGATACTGGGTTCACGATACGATTCTCTCACGATTTATTTTACAAAATGGGACTGTAGACAAAAATTCCTTTATTTTTTGGGGGAAAAAAAACTAGAAAATACTGTACTCTCTCTTGATAAACTATTCAAAACAATGCAATTTAACTAAAAACAAATCTTGAATGAAATAAATAAAGGAATAATACAAATGAAGAAGCCTATTAATTTAATAATTCTATAATAATAATAATATAATTCTATAGTAAACAATGCAAAACTACATAATAGTTCCTTTTCTTTTTAAAAGTGCAACTGAAAATGTACTTTGTGCTTTAACAATTGGACTTTAAAAAACAAATCACTGCACTGTATTTACGTCATATTTGTTTGGACCAGCAGAGGGCGCTGGTAACCCAGTAGTCAGTTGGCATGCAGATATCCTTGCAGTGAAGAAGACATGCTGTGCTAGCAGATAGAGCTAATAGAAAAATGTGACTTTTACAGATATTCACGTAATATTACAGATATTCTTTCGGTGCTAAAGGGGTAAAGAATCATTTAAATGGTAAATGGTAAATGGACTTGATTTATATAGTGCTTTATAACCACACTGAAACAGTCTCAAAGCGCTTTACATATCAGCTCATTCACCCAATCACTCTCACATTCACACACCAATGGGACAGGACTGCCATGCAAGGCGCTAGTCGACCACTGGGAGCAACTTAGGGTTCAGTGTCTTGCCCAAGGACACTTCAGCACATAGTCAGGTACTGGGATCGAACCCCCAACCTCTCAATCAGAAGACTACCCTCTACCACCTGAGCCACGGTCGCCCTAATTTATGAACATGTTAAAGAGTAGAAGGCAGCCAGAAAGAAAGTAGTAGCAGATTCCACCCGCCGCCTACACTTTTAGACGAGAAGGATATATATATATATATACTGTATATTATAGCTTATTATGAATCAAAACACTAGTTTTAGGAGTTGCTGCTTTTACTTCTCAGAACAACATGTAAAGCTCAGTTAGATTAATTAATGAGTGACACATATTGATCAGCTGTTTGTTAATAAATGTCCCTATGTAGCATTTTGCATCAGCAAATTTAACCCAGAATTCTCTTTCTGGTCAGACTTTATTTGATAAAATTATCTAGATTTATATCATATATCAGCATTTTGAGAAAATATATTGAGATATGAGTTTTGGTTTATATCACCAGCCCTAGTAGGAATGTTCACAGCATTTCAATGTTAATAAAGTCGACCTACCAGATTCCAATCACATAATTGTAAGTAAGAAGTGCTGTACAGAGTTGTGGTAAAAGTACAAGTGCAACACAACAGAATAATAAAACAAGAGTGCATAAACATCATAAGAACAGCAACATTAAAGATTAAATAAAAATTTAAATCCAGTAACTAAAAGCTTTACTGTAAAGTGTAGTCTTCAACAGTATTTTAAAAGTGTCCACACAGTTGAGCTCCCTGAGAGACTGGGAGCTACAGTCTGGAACGCCAGGTCTCCTCTGGTTTTAAATTTAGTTTTTGGGGTCTTTAGGAGACCCTGACCTGAAGACCGAAGGCATCGCCCTGATGAGTAGGGGCACAACAAGTCCGAGATATATTTAGGGGCCTGACCATGTAATGGTCGGAACGTGAGAACTAATATTTTATATTCTATGCAAAACTTAACTGGAAGCCAGTGCAGAGTAGCAAGAATGGGGGTGATGTGGGATGTTCTAGAAGCACCAGTTAAAAGTCTGGCACCAGCGTTCTGAACGATCTGGAGTCTGTTTTGGGTCGACTTATTAAAACAAGTAAAAACAGAATTACAGTAGTCAATACGAGATGATATAAATGCATGTATGACCAGTTCCAGATCTGATTTTGATAAAAGATGCCTCACTTTAGAGATATTTCTCAGGTGGTAAAAACAGTTTTTAGTCAGTTGACGACAATGTCCCTCCAAAGACATGGACTGATCAAAAACAACCCCAAGGTTTCTGAGGCTGGTTTTAACAGATGAGCCCAGATCACCAAGAGAGTTTTTAATTAGAGGATGTTTTTATCAGGAGCAATGATCAGAGTTTCTGTTTAGTTTGAATTTATCTGGAGATAATTTGATGACAACCAGTTTTTGATACAGGATATACAGTCTAAGAACTCTGATAAAAAGTGAAACTCTGAGTCATTAAAGGAGCAGTACAACTGGATATCGTCAGCATAAAAATGATAAGACACATTTTTAAAACCACGGATCAACCGACCAAGAGGCATCAGATACAGTAAAAACAAAACAGGCCCCAGAACAGAGCCCTGGGCTACTCCACATGACAGGTTGGACATATTGGACATAACATCGTTAATAGCAACATTAAAGGTTCTTCCATTAATGTAAGAGGTAAACCATTGGAGAACAGTACCAGAAAACCCCATCTCAGATTTGAGTGGATCAACCAGTATACTGTGATCTACAACATCAAAGGCAGCTGTCAGATCAAGCTACAGTCTGGAACGCCAGGTCTCCTCTGGTTTTAAATTTAGTTTTTGGGGTCTTTAGGAGACCCTGACCTGAAGACCGAAGGCATCGCCCTGATGAGTAGGGGAACAACAAGTCCGAGACATATTTAGGGGCCTGACCATGTACTGCTCGGAACGTGAGAACTAAAATTTTATATTCTATGCGAAACTTAACTGGAAGCCAGTGCAGAGTAGCAAGAATGGGGGTGATGTGGGATGTTCTAGAAGCACCAGTTAAAAGTCTGGCAGCATTTTAATTATATTTAGTAAGTGGTTGATAAGTGGGTATTTTAGATTTCTTGCACACTTGTCTTAAAATATAAGGTATACTGGAGCTTGGTTGAGCGGGTGAGACGGCTTGTAGTGGGCGCCAGAAAATTCCCCTTATTTTCAAATTCAAAACTTGACAGGTATGCATGGCTGGTGTGGAAGGATGTGAAGAAACATTTAAATATCCTGTCAGCTCCATCTCTACCATCCCCACTATGTTCAAATCCGGATATCCCTGAGCAAATAAGAAGTATTGGTTTTTTATACTGGGCATCAAGTGGTGTCACCAACTTTGCAGGCTTGTTTTCAATAAAATAAAATCTTTTGATCAATCGAGGAATGAATTCAATAATCCAACTAGAGACTTTTATAAGTATCTCCAATTCCTAAATTACATAAATTCCCTGTTAAAGGAAGAAAAGCTAGATCTCAGCTCGATCACTAAAAATTTTAAACTTATTCATAAATTTTATTATACATCGGTGCATCTCCAGAAAATGTAAAAAACAAAAAGCTACATTGATCCATCTGCTTTGGAAATGTGAAGATAACAGTTTTCGGAAAGACGTACACCATGTAATCCAAGAGATCACAAGAATTTTATTTGTTATGTCACCATCATTTTTATTTGTTAAATCTGTGTCCCGATAATCTTTTTGATAGGGCTACTGAGTCTTTGTTAATAGTTAATTTGTCACTGGCAAGGAAATGTGTTCTTCTAAAACGAGGAGGACATTTCTACATGCATACAGATCTCAAGACAACTCTCCATTGAACTCTACAGCGACGACATGGAACTCATCAACTGGTCATTGAGCACCATTGACAAAATCTTCTCAACGAGGCAATTGCTTCAGCACGAAATACCGTGTCCAAAGGACACATACCCAAGTGGATATGTCGTGGACGCACGAGGGAGAAGCCAGATGCTCTGTCTCTCCCAGCTGAAAGTGGAAGATGTGGAGGACAGCTATCTGCTAGGAGTCATGATCTTTGGCCTGCTAATGATGGAGGTATGTGTCTGTGCATGTGCCTTCCGGATGGATCGTAAGCTGAGGCGACTCTCAGAGGATATGAAGGTTCTCCGAGAGAAGAAGAACTTCACGTTTGGAGAGTTGGAGGAACGTAAACAATGACTGGAAAAGAAAGCTCGTGGAAATACGGGGGAAAAAGACTGTGAAGAGGAGTAACAGCAGGAACAATGACTGCAGACGAGAACACATCACAAAAAAAAAAAAAAAAAAAAAAAAAAAGGGAAGAAACGAGGTTGGATGTAAAATTATCTGTGTTCAAATTAGGGGACGGATCTAGATAAGCATAATGCTTTTTTCCGTCGCCCTTTCCGGCATGAAAAAAGGACAAAAAAATATAAAAAATAAAAAATAAAAAAAAAAGAAAAACAATGTGATTTTGCTCTGAATGTCAAATGAATTTCTGTGAATGCAACCATGTCGGAAATGAACTGAATAAATAAAAAAATAAAAAATAAAATGGTCATCTTCTGAGATACCTACAATAGAAATGTGGTTAACTCCGATATCTTCGATTTTCCCTTTAGAAAAATTAACTTTTGAGATTAATGAGAAACAAGATATGTTTTGGCAAATATGAACACCTATACAATCCTATTTACAAATGTGATCTAATTGTTGTTTTTTTTGGGTTAGGTCCTTTTTGTGTTTTTGTGGTTATTTACTTTTGTCTTGCTTTTTGCAGCATCAATTTATTATAATATTTATTGTGTTTGTGACTGTGGTAACGATGATGGCAATGTCAATTGTTGTCATCGTTGCTATACGGCATATATGTTGTGCAGGCTCGGAGGACGATGGTATACTCTGCAGAATGCACAGGTATTCTGTTGAGTACCTACATCGTCTGCTTTGCCTGTAATTGTGTATAACGAGTATAAGAAGGGTGTGAGCTCTGTGTTCTGCACTTTATTGTTTTTGTGTGACTTTTGTGACGCCTTGATTGTTTTTTGAACTTATTGTCATACAAATATAAAAGAAAATCTTAACAAAATATGAAAATAAAAAAGCCACAGGCAGATTGTATGTTATTTTTTTTATTTTAAGTTGTTTGCATATGGCATGTTAAAGCCAATGTTTGAGTGTAAAATATGCCAATAAAATGTCATACATAATGTTCTCATAGTTGTTTCTTAAGTCATATATATTTAAAAGAAATCGCAATAATAGCCTTATACTTTAATATCGGGATATATCGTATTGTATCGTACCTTGACCTATGTATCGGGATACGAATGGTATCGCCAGATGCCAGGCAATACACACTCCTACTGCATAATATGCCATGATTAGCCAAAATGCTAATATGTCATTGTAGTCATTAGCCAAATGTACAGAGAAACTACGAAAGACTACAAAAAAGTGCAGGATTAAAAAATAAAGCATTATTTTATATAGTATCAGCTAGGAATATGCGATATTTTATCGTTCATGATTTATTGTCAGAAACACCGGTAAGATTTTGTCATCCCACGATATAAATGATAAATTGTCGGAAATTAGCGAGGGCGGCGGGCCATTTGTCCCTCAATTTAGCCAAGAATGCCCAAAAAAACCTTGTTCCACGGGCCAAAACTGCCCCCAATTGTTGTCAACTTATTATTCTCTGGAGCGGAACGTTGTTTACAGAAGCTCTGCCATGCACCGCCACCGCCCCCTTCACACACCGCCGTCTGTCTGTGTGTAATGTGATTGTCACAGCTACCTGAAACTACAGTGCTGCGATACATCATGAACTACTACTTGGTTAAAACCAGCGAACCATCCAACAAAGTGAACCAATCCCAGTTCCTCCGTCAGATCCACCCAAAATTCCACAAACACGGGGACAGAGATGAACCTGTAGCAACAATTATGAACTCAACTAAAGCTAACTATGCTAAGCTAACCCACCGACACAGACTGAGCTAAGAGCTAACGCTAACCACTCCATATAAGGAACAGACCAAGTAAAAAGAACATGTCTTACTGTCATAAAACCACAGAGAACCAACAATTTGTTTATGGTTCGATTTAATACTTGTATAGAAGGATAAAAGCTAAACATGTCACAAGTTGTGTGAAATAAACGTTAGCATAAATAATAATGTCACTATTCATTTGTCCCAATTTGTGAAATTCAATATTTTGTAATTATATTTCATGTGGTTTAATTATAGGAAATCAGAGATATTTATCAATTATAACTTTATGTAACTCATTATCAGATAAATGAAACTAGATTCAGCAGCAGTAAAAACACTAAGTTATTTTTGCTTTTCATGTGCTTTTTTTTTTTAGAAAATAATTTTATTTTAAATGAGGAAATAAATGAATTACATACAATAACACTAATAGTAATCCACATGCACAAATATATTCCATAAAATATCAGCTCATGAGCTCTGAGTCAGCAGCTATTGTAGCCTTTTTTAAACATGTCTAATGTTGATGTATTCAGATTTATTTGTGTTTGTAAGGAACCTGTTTACACGAAGTTGTTTTTTTTATTATTTTTTATTTATCGTACTTTTTATCGTTATTGTGATAAATACCAGAAATTATCGGGATAATTTTTTTTGTCATTATCGCCCATCCCTAGTATCAGCAGGATGGTCCAACAGTGAAGCAGTCGAACAAATGCCAATGACGGTATCAACAAGAAAGAATAAAAGCAACAAAGACAAAACATACAATATGTTATCTAAAGTAGAGAGATAAGAAGGCAGCGGAAAATGTCAAAGCACTACAGGTGGAAAGTAGCATTTGTTTTTTGACCTGATATAATACATCTTTCCTTTTTAGTCAATAAAAACATAATACCATATGCAATAAATGTACAGAACACATACATGCAAGGTTGCCACAAGATGGCAGCGATAGTTTTTAATGCTGACAGATTAGATTTTTTTTTAATCAGACAATTTTTAAGGTGATTGCAAAATAAACCAAATGCATTTTTTTTTACAATTAGAGATTTACCTTAAAAGATATTAGGGTTTGGAAATGTAGGAATTTTACTAAATCTTATTTCACAGATATGAAAAAAGTTAGCTCAAAAGAAATACTAATTTGACTGATAATGAATGTTTGTGTTCATTGTTACAAAAACACCATTTAAAAGTAGTTTATATATTATCAAATTCAACTCATTCTGCCTTTAATATAGAATTTACTTTAGTTGCTAATTTTTTTGTGTAACATTTCAGACTTGTCAACATTCTCATTGCCCTGTGTTCTTTAAAGGCGTGTGACGTAATGACGCAATCACACAACGTGCAGTGATTTAGAGTTGGAAAAGTGTATGCGTTGCTGCAGGAGCAACGCTCTCCGTTGTCTGTCACCACGTAAAAGTTGGAAGCCATCCAATTCCACAACCGAGTCCGTTGTTGAGCCACAAATCCATAAACGTCCCCATCGTTTCCTCCTCAGTTCACAAGCGATGTCTGGTCTCGCCGCATAGGCTGGTGTAGCATTAGCACGGAGTGCTAACAGCTGATGTGTGTAAACAATGGGTCAGTGGCTCCAAGCAGTGATTCCCAACACGATCGGCAGCAGAAAAAGTAGTGCAGTTTGTATTTAAATATATGACAATAAAGAATAATATATTGTGGTGACTGTTTTTCACGTTCATAATTCACCCAGTAAATGGGGAGTGATGGGGGAACTTATTGTGTTGTGAAGGGTGTTTCCAGGGGGAAGTATTTTGTGTGTTGCACATGCTGCTCTCTTCTGTGTGTTAGAGAGGCGAAGAAGAGCCTGTGCTGAATACTCTACCTCCGACTCCTTTTCTTCGACAGAACTTTTTCAACTTTGACCCTCTGAATGAGGCTAAAGGGATTTATAGCACTAGCAAAATCATTAGAAAGTGAATTTTTTTCATCATACCTCCCCTTTAATGCACTTTAGATTTTTTTAAATGCATGTTTGTTTTATTTGAAGGAATAATATAAATGAAAAACTTTGTTGTGCTTTTTATGAAAAGCAAAGGCTACTGGAATATTGAAAACATTTATTTAAAAAAAACATGTCTAAAAATGTTTTCTAGGCTATTTATGCACTATTTCAAAAAAATAGTGCAAAACTTAACCACATTCGATATTCGACCAAGCGTTTATACTTTATTCAGCTTCAGCCACAAACTTTCATTTTGGTGCATCACCAGTTATAAATGAAGTTAGGCTCTTAGTTTTTTATGGGTGGCTCTTTAAAGAGTCGTTGTGGGTCAGTCGTGTGGAGGACATGACTATTGTTGCCATGGCAGTGCTCCCTCCTCACAGAAGTGGACCATGAACACTTCTCTCGTGTCCACTGCCTGGTCGCATTGTTGACGCCCATCTGCCGCACACCTGGAAGTGGTTCTTCTCCATGAGCTGCAGGTACCTGCCTATCTCCAGCTATCCTCATGAAGTTGTGAAGGACACAAGTTGTCTTCACACCCTTCTCTGCAACCTCTGGGAAGATTTCCAGGTGACTGTGAAACATTCTCCACTGCGCAGACCAAATCTCAAATGCATCCTCCACCACCAGCCGGGCCTGGGAGAGTCCTGTGAAGATGTGCTGCTCTGGGGTAAGGCCGCCACATCCAGGAAAAGGGAGCATCAAATTCCTGAATGAAGCTTAAATGTCAGACCCACTGAGTGATGATGTTCCTTGTTTATTGGTTTTAAAGGTGTGAGTCAACTTCCATTTTTGCATTAAGAAAATTGAAATCGCAATAGTTACTATTGAATTGCAATACCTAATCTAGGACAACATATTGAGATTTAAGATATGTCGAGTTTGCTATTTTGGTGATATAGAAAAATCGGCAATACTGATTTGTTTTATTTCATAGCTTATTACATATTTTAAATACTTGTTTTAGGAAACACTGTTTTCACTACTTCTCAGAATAGCTTGAAAATCTCAGTCCTAACCCAGATCTACCACTAAACAAGCCACATTACAGATCTTACTCACACGTACTGTCCCTTATAGGAGAAAAAGACTAAAGTGGCACATATTGTGCAGCCATTTCTTCATAAATGTGCCAGTCCCATTGAGCATTTGTTTCCTCCTTTTGTGTATTTTGTTGTCCTATGTATTTTTGTTGTTTTTTGTGAATGTTTTTGTGGATGTGGAGGTGTCTTTTTGTGTCCTTTTGTGTATTTCTCCATTTGTTTTTTTGTATTTTCATTGTCCCCTTTTGCATTTTTTTCCCTTCTTTTGTGTATTTACAAAACCCCCGTAAGGCTTGTGGACCAGACTCTGTCTCTCCTTCCACCTTAAAGCACTGTGCTGATCAGCTGTCTCCAGTGTTCACAGACATTTTTAACACCTCACTGGAGACATGCACCGTACCAGCCTGTTTTAAGGCCTCCACCATCGTTCCTGTCCCTAAAAAGCTGAGGATCACAGGACTTAATGACTACAGACCCATCGCTCTGACATCTGTGGTCATGAAGTCCTTTGAACGCCTCATGCTCTCCCACATCAAGGACATCACCGACCCCCACCTGAACCCCCTGCAGTTTGCTTATAGATCCAACAGGTCTGTAGACGATGCTGTAAACCTGGCTCTCCACTTCATCCTCCAGCACCTGGACTCCCCAGGCTCCTACGCCAGGATCCTGTTTGTGGACTTCAGCTCTGCTTTCAACACTATAATCCCAGCTCTCCTTCAGGACAAGCTTTCCCAGATGAACGTGCCAGACTCCACCTGCAAGTGGATCACAGAATTCCTGTCTGACAGGAGGCAGCACGTGAAGCTGGGAAAAACCATCTTTGCTCCCCGGACCATCAGCACTGGATCTCCTCAGGGCTGTGTTATTTCTCCTCTGCTCTTCTCCCTGTACACCAACAGCTGCACCTCCTCTCACCAGTCGGTCAAACTCCTGAAGTTTGCAGATGACACGACCATCATCGGTCTCATCTCTGATGGAGACGAGTCTGACTACAGGTGGAGACAGACCAGCTGGTGTCCTGGTGCAGCCAGAACAACCTGGAGCTCAACGCTTTAAAGACAGTGGAGATGATAGCAGACTTCAGGAAGAACCCAGCCCCCCTCACCCTGGGAGACTGTACAGTGAGCTCTGTGGAGTACTTCTGCTTCCTGGGGACCATCATCACTCAGGACCTCAAGTGGGAGCTGAACATCAGCTCCCTTATCAAAAAAGCTCAGCAGAGGATGTACTTCCTGCGACAGCTGAAGAAGTTCATTCTTCCAACAAAGATGATGGTGAACTTCTACAGCTCCATCATCCAGTCCATCCTCTGCTCCTCCATCACCATCTGGTACGCTGCAGCTACGGCCAAGGACAAGGCCAGACTGCAGCGTATCATCCACTCAGCAGAGAAGGTCATCGGCTGCAATCTGCCCTCTCTCTAAGACCTGTACGCCTCCAGGATTCTGAGGCGTGCAGGAAAGATTGTGGCCGACCCCTCCCACCCCGGTCATAAACTGTTTCAATCTCTCCCTTCTGGAAGAAGGTTTCGGTCCATCAGGACCAGAACCTCCAGACACAAAAACAGCTTTTTTCCCACTGCCACCATCCACATGAACACACCCCAAGTCACCCACTGAGCCCCCCCCCCACCCGATCACCACCTCCATGATGACATTATCTGCTGCACTGTATATATATATATATATATATATATATATATTTATCCTATTTATCCTTTATTCTCTATCTATCCTTTATTTATCCCTCATCCTTTATATTTATCATTATTATTATTAGGGATGTAACGATTAATCGTAAGGCAGTTAAAAATCGATTCATAGGTATCACGGTTGATATCGATTTTCTGAAAATTGAATCGCAGTACTTTTTTTTAACCAGCAGAGGGCAAGTGTACAAGTGTAGGCGGCGGGCGGAGTCTGCTAATACTTTCTTTCTGGCCGCCTTCTACTCTTAAATATGTTAATAAATGATTCCTTAACCCTTTAGCACCGAAAGAATATCTGTAATATTACTTGAATATCTGTAAAAGTCACGCTTTTATATTAGCTCTGTCTGCTAGCATAGCTTCTCTTCTTCACTGCAAGATATCTGCATGCCAACCGACCACTGTGTTACCAGCGCCCTCTGCTGGTCCAAACAAATATGACGTAAATCAGTGTAATCACGGTTTTTTTTTTAAAGTCCAGTTGTTAAGGCACAAAATACATTTTCAGTTGCACTTTTAAAAAGAAAAAGAACTATTATGCAGTTTTGCATTGTTTATTATAGAACCAGAAATTAAATTAATAGGCTTCATTTTCATTTCTATTATTCCTTTATTTATTTCATTCAATATTTATTTTTAGTTAAATTGTATTGTTTTGAATAGTTTATCAAGGGATTCTTTTGACAATGAAATATAATACAGTATTTTCTAGTTTTTTCCCAAAAAAAAATTTGTCTACATTCCCATTTTGTAAAATAAATCGTGAGAGAATCGTATCGTGAACCCAGTATCGTGAATCGAATCGTATCGGGAGTTGAGTGAATCGTTACATCGCTAATTATTATTATTATTGTTGCTGGGTTGTTCTTTGTTTTTTTTTCTTTATTTTTTTTATTTTTTATTTTTTGTTTGTTTTGTGCACCAACTACCAAGACAAATTCCTTGTACTGTCCTTAAAACTGTACATGGCCATTAAAAACATTTCTGATTCTGATTTGATCCGATATCAGCACAAATCATACATACTTTTATTACTTATTTTGTAGTGTGGAATGATAGAAAAGGTTTGATCAAGTGATATTAACAGAAAACAATAGTAGGTTACTTTGTTGGAGTGCTAGAGCGGAATATATTATCAGAGAGCTTGTTGGAGTGCTAGAGCGGAATATATTATCAGAGAGCTTATATCGGTGATTTTAGATGCAGTCCGATAAAATTCGAAATTCGTTTTCTGGCTGATATCGGACCGATATCCGATATCAATATCGGATCGGGAAATCTCTACTGTTTATCATCATGAACGTGGAGCTTTTACTGTATGGAAACTCATGCGTCATTTTGCATTTAAATAGGAAAAAGAGAAGGCTATCTCAGAACAATGAAAATGTTGCCGTCATAGAGGGATTCCACGTCCAATCTGAAGAAACATCTAAAGGTAAATTTGTTGAAACACACAGAAATACAAGCTTTGTTAGCTTGTTAACCTGTCGGTACTTCCACTTACTGCTAAAACACTGCTATACGTAACTAGTATTGGGGGGGATTGGACTGTAGGTGCTGAAGTTAGTCCTGAAAAAGCTTAATCACCAAGTTCATATTGTAACATCCGTATGGTCGTTGTAAAGAAACTGGACCGATTCATAAACACAAGCGCACACCGTTATAATCCGGTCACTGTCGGCCGTGACCATACCAAATAAAACACAGAGGGGTGAATCACGAGTGACCCATCATGTGACCTAAACTAGCCAATGAATGGTGCTACGTACGGATAGCCACTGCCAAAATAAAGACTAAAAGGGGTACACGGGGCAATATTTTGGGAAACACTGTTCTAGATTCTTCCTAACAAACAACTCATTGCATTGACTTATAATAATAAAGCCGTGGTTATTGTTACGAAATCATATCAATAGACTGCCAGTCTATGCATACGCAGCACCCCTCATTGGTCAGATTAGGTGATGTGATAGGTGCACCACGTGACTTCAAGTTCCGTCAGTTTTATTTGAGCTCATCTTTCTTTTTAGCTACCCCGCTAACCATTTTATTTTAGCCCTAACTGAGGAAATACCCTAAAATGTATTTTTAAAGGTGGAATATGTTGTGTTAAATATGTTAAAATGAAAAAAAATAAATATATATATATATGTCAAAAGTTGGATTCAAACCCAAGTTAGCGGAAGGAAGAATTCATCAGTCAGGCGCCTTAGACCACTCGGCCATCCTGGCATGGTGGAAAGGTCCGGAAACGTACTCATAATCCCGGGGGCTATTAATAAAGAAACGTATCAATAGCCCCCAGGACTATTGATACGGAAAAGTATGTTTTCCAGACCTTTTCTACATAAGCGTAATGTACCTGGGTTCTTCCACCGTGCCAGGATGGCTGAGTGGTCTAAGGCAGTGGTTCCCAAACGATGTGCCATGAGGCGAGACCGGGTGTGCTGTGGGATTTTGTGACAACCATACATTTATTGCAATATACAACTACACAAAAATGATTATTTTAAACTCTATACCTCAATTTAGAAAAAATAAAAAAATGTTAATAAATATTTCATGAGTAACATAGTTGTCTTTGTCACATTTTATTTGGCATTAGTAAATAATTATGCACATTTACAGATATTGTACATGATATGAGTTATAACACGTGTTATAAAGGCTATTTTGCACAATAGGTGTGCCTTCACAATTTTACTTGCGTACCTTGGGCACAAAAAGTTTGGGAACCACTGATCTAAGGCGCCTCACTCAAAGATTCTTCCTTCCGCTAAAGTGGGTTCAAATCCCACTTTTGTCATATATATTTTTTCATTTTAACATATTTAACACGGCAAATTCCACCTTTAAAAATACATGAAAGGGAAAAAAGAAACATTCTAAGGTCTTTCCTGGGTTTGGGTTACAACTAAAATAAAAGGGTTAGCGAGGCAGCTGAAAATAAATATGATCTAAAATAAATCTGACAGAACTTTAAGTCACGTGTTGCACCTACCACGTCACCTAAACTGGCCAATGAGGGGCGCTGCATACCGATAGACTGGCAGTCTTCCTAATAAGAATTGCTCTGCCATGTTTTAGTGATCTGACTGTGTGTGAACTCCAGAGGACATGTCTGAATGTAACCTGTGTAGATCAACTCACCATCTCTAGGCTCAGGTTCGGTTCCTCTGAACCGTCCAGCAGACCTGGCATCCACCACCTGGACCTCCTTGGTTCCGATGTTCTCCATCACGTCCTCGTAGGTCTTCACCCATTCCTGATTCAGAGAGGCCTGGAAGTGTGTCGGCTCTGGTTTGCAGCTGTCAGCCGTCACCGGGTGTCCGTCACTGACCCAGTTTTTCCAGCCTCCGTCCAGCACCGACACCAGGCCGTGCCCGAACAGCCGGAACATCCACCACACCCGGGGTGCGGAGTACGAGCCAAAATCACTGGTGTCATACACCACCACGTGCGTGTCGTTCCCAATGCCCAGCTCACCCACATACTGGGAGAAGTGGGTGGAAGTGGGCAGCATGTGGTCGAAGGCAGAGTTCTGGTCTGAGCAAGAGTCCAAGTCAAAGAACGAGGCTCCAGGGATGTGTCTCTGCAGGAACTCAGCCCGCGGGTTCCGGTTGGCTTTGGGCAGGTACCATGAAGTGTCCAGGACCCGAAGTTTGGGTCCAATCAGGTTGTTTTTGAGGGCATCAGCCAACCACTGACCCGAGACCAGCGCACGAGCCTGAGCCGCCATGATGACGCACGAGCACGTATCTACAGACTGTGAGAACTAGAGGGAAACCATAGACATCAATAGTATAGATAGGCATAGACTGGGAGCATTAGAGGAAAACCATAGACATATATATATTGTGATATCAATAGTGACTAATTTCACCTGTACTAGTACAACATTGTATGAAATACAATTTTTTGCTTTTTTTAAATTTGTGAGAACAAGTAAATGGTAACTAACTGTAACTCAAGTATCAAATATCAAAAACAAGTGGTATGTTTATCAAACTGTCAAATTACATTTTTCAAAAACCGTTTTCTATTTAAAGTGCAAAAAGTTCCACTCTGCAAACACCAATTGAATTTCATCATCCTGACATTAAAGGCATGCCCCCCCCCCCCCCCCCCCCCCGAAATACTTATATATATATATAATGTATTTGTAGAAGGACACGCATGTTAAAATTGCTCATTTTCACCAGCCTAGAATAAGTCAGAACATGACCACTTTAAATCTGAAGATCTTGGGTGAATCAAGAGGATTGATCAGACAAAACAGTGGTATAGACTCTATAAAGTTCAGAACGGTAGAGCAAACTTTAGATGATGAAAAAATAACATTAATGATTAGAGATAATTTGCAAAAAAATGAATACAATTCAGACTAAGTAGACTACACAATTACATAATGTAATCAAAAGATGTGTGACAAAAAGGCACTTACACTTTTTATTTATCTACAATTTCAATTTATGTATGTATGTCCCCTTTTTAATTTTTTTTTTCTGCTTTGTTCTAGTCTGTTTTGGTCTATTAAAAAATAAAAAATACAGTGCACTTTTGATGACAGTTGTCTGTAAATATGACATTTTGTTTGTTAATTAATGCAATAAAGTATTACAGTATTTAAAAGTTTTAATTTTTATGGGAAATCAATATCCTCCAACTTCCTGTAGACAACAGGCCCAGTGTTTTCTCCTTCATCCACAGCTGTGGCCTGTCACGCTGCTAAAAGAGAAGCATCATTATGGAATGGAATGCAGTGTGTGTATCAATAACTTCTCCAAACTCCAACATGAGGGCGTGTGTGAGGCTGCTTACACAACCACACACACAGTTGTCTGCTTCACATTGTAGTGCAAGTGTTAAAAAAAGTTCAACAAATTAAGGTGAAAAAACATGCTACAAGAGATGCTAATCATTTATTCAGATTTATTGTAAACACAAATCATCACCGAATGATAGATTATTTTCACTGTCCAAGTGCTTTTTCAAGCATCTCATGTATTATTTACAAAAAGTGTAACATTTTGTGTACAGTACACACACACAAAGCATTTAAGCTTTTAATTAAGGCACAATTTGATTGTATCGAAAATACAGTATGGACTAAAAGTGGCAGGAGTTCATTTATTTTTCAAAGTTTAATTTAAAACATTGAATTTTAGTAATTAAAAAATGAAATATAAATAAAAGCCCCCGACTCTGATCAGGAACAAGCGGGTCAGCTAAAGTCCTAGTATTTGTGTACACTGGTTGGCAGGTTTTGATGATATCTTCACTACAACATTTTGCAGTAACAAAAATACTGAACCTGATGGCAAAGACTATGATGGAACATCACCCTTTACACACTTGGAAAGTTCATATCTTTTCACAACTAGGTCACAAGCCAAAAGGAAATAAACGGGCACACTCACATCTCCCGCAATCCGTGTACCCTTCATTCTGCTTTAAAACCAAATCAAAATAACAAATAAAGTGTGATTATTTCGTTTTACTGACTTAAAACCAAAACAGAAATACAGAAAAACCAAACACCGGAAAATCAGTGTTTTTCTGTTTTAAAATAAAATCTTCTGTTTGTGTAATATTTGGATATTTACAGGTAAACTATGGACGAGAGCTTCATGTTTTTGTCTCACCACACAGGGGGACACAGACTTTTACTCTGCTGCGTTTGATAAAATGATCTTGTATCATGTCGTTCACCTCACACCGATGGTAAAGAGGAGTAATTTCTGTGTTGACATTTCGTTAAAGAGTTATTGATGCTGGAAATCTGAATCTGTGAATATCTGCCAAATTTACTGAACAGTGTAATGATCCAAATAGTATCCAGATAAACTGGTGACTGACTATCAACTGTGGGGCTGGTGTGAAGATAAATGACACTTTTTCAAAAAAAAAGATGGCAGTAAAAAATATTTATTTTGTACACGATAATACCGCGAGCCACTAACAGCAGCCGTCAATACAAACGGAAATTGATCACAAGAAATGAGGAGCACCAGTAGATTCATTACACCACCTCTGGTTCCTTTAATCACATCTCATGTGCATGTTTTACTTTTTTTTTTTTATTACATTGTTTTTACTTAAGTCTATGCCTCTGTATTTTTACTTATTGTTTATCCCTGCAAAGCGTCTCTGAGCACTGTAAAAGCACTATACAAATAAAATGTATTATTATTAAATGTATTATTAATGTTTAAATCATCACAAGTTAATCAGTAATGTGACTTATGTGTTGATTCTTTTTTTGACAGGGAGTAAAATTCCCAAGTCCCTCCCTCAGAGGAGCTAACAAGTTAACGTTAACCCAATAGCAATGTCGCAGCCACCGCAGTATCCTTACATAGTGACAGCTTTAGCAAATATGACAAAAAGTCACTTTTATAATAGTAGCAGACTGCACCTTTAAAAGATAAGGAGACATTTTCTAGTTTCAGGAATGTCCCTCATTCCACTTCTCGTTATTGACTCCATTTAACCGTCAACATTTTACACACTGTTGTTTGCTAAAGATTTTAAGTGAATAGCTGTAGCAGATACCACAGCACACTTTCACAGGTGTGGAGAAACACCTTCCTCCATGATTAATCAGGAAGGATTAACACAGGTGCTAATTATACTGTACTAAGTCTAATTTAAAAAAAAAGGCATGTTTAAGAAATGGAAAACTGCAAACAAAGTGTGTTCCAGCCTGTCCGTGCATGCTGACTTCTCCAGGTGTTTGGATGGACACCTTTGGGTGACGAGGCGGTATATGTCCAGGTGTGTTTGTGTTTAAAACATTCCCATAATTTCTGAGGACGGGCGCTCAGTCAGCCCAGCCTGAATACACAAGTAATTTTTATTTTATTTTTTTCTCGTGCCGCCCCCTAGCGATTGCCCATGTTGCCAGCACTGTTTATTTGTTATTTTGAATTGGTTTTAAAATAGGCAGAGGTGAAAGTAATGGATTACAAGTACTCACGTTACTGTAGTTGAGTTGCTTTTATGGGTACTTGTACTTTTTTTAGTATATTTGTAAATCAGTAATTTTACTTTTACTTATAAAATAAGTTAAGTAATTCATTACATTTTTACACCCAACCATTACTGAATAAATTGTAGTTTTTTTTTTCTTTTTAAAATAATCAACGGGCATTGTAAAACTACAAAAAAATGAAATGACAACAAATAATGCATCACACCATAGCTGACCAACCAGATGAAACGTAATGCACTGCACCAAAACAGCATTTTCTCAGTCTTAGAGTTCATGAATGTAGCTATACTTAGAACCTGATATTTTGTATTTATTTTGAATTAATTAATTGATGTTGTTTTATTTATTTTTTTAAATAATTGTACATTTTGACAAACCTTTTATTTTAAACAGATACTTTGTGGAAAATAAATTAAGTTCCAATTGTGATTGATTTGGTCTCTTCCATTTTAAATTTATACATGAGATGTTTACTGTATGCAAGAGAACCATGGCAACAATTTATTACCAAAAATAAACATTGGGGTGAAAGTAACTAGAAACTTTTACTTTGAGTTCTATTTCATTGAGCTACTTTTTACTTGTATTTGAGTATTTTATGTATGACTTACTTGTACTTTTCAGTACAATTTCTACTCGAGTAGGATACATCAGTACTCTTTACTCCTGTGGTCATACAGTAGGTACGTATAGGTACAGTATGTGGCTTTTCAACTGATTCACATTTTTCGATAAAAATATAAAGTATAAATGTCAAGGTGAAGCAGTGGAAAAATATATGTGTGATAGTTTTTTAAAGTAATCTGCATAACCAATAACCAATCAGTGGTGCTATGATTTAATCCTTAACCTTTCCTCTCTGGTTTGGCCTCTGAGATGATGTGCTGTCGTGGAGCCTTGGTGAACCACTCATACCAGGATCCATCGTACAAAAAGGCAGGCGGGGCACCGCACAGGTGAGCAGCCAGCACCATGTGACAGGCGGTCACACCTGAGCCACACGTTCCACACAGCGGCTTACTCAAGTCCACCTGGGACTGCTCAAAGAACTGTTTGAGCTTCTCTGGGGAGAGCATCATACCGTTGTCATCCAGGAAGTCATAGAAAGGCATACATTTGGAGCCGGGTATGTGGCCCGGCTGGACACCTGTGGGATGAGAAGAACACATCACATTATCACTCAGTCAGTAGAGCAGACATAGACAACTGGTGGCCCGGGGGCTACATACGGCCCTCATTCTAATGTTATGTGGCCCCCAAAGTAAATGTACAAAATGACAGAAAAACACAAAACAAAAGCAAGAATACATAAAACAAATACAAAAAATTACAATATTGCAGGAAAATAGAGATAAAAACACAGAAAATACTCCAAAAACACACAAAACTACTACAAAAATGAACAAAACTACAACAGTAATACACAGAATTACTTGGAAAAATATACAAAATTACAGAAAATGACAACAGAAGTACACAAAAAGACAAGAAAAACATGCAAAATGACTCTGCAAACCCACAGTACTCACAAACAAGCAAAACGACAACAGAAATACACAAAAAATATTCAAAAAAAAAAAAAGAAACCCACAATAACAGCACAAATACATAATATGACTCCAAAAAAAAACATATTTTACAGGAAAAATACACAAAAAGAGTACAGAAATGTACAAAATGCTTCACAACGTACAAGACAACAAATATACAGTACACAGAATGAGAGAAAAACACCCAAAATGACTATAAAAACTATTTGTTCTTTGCTGTATTAATGCTCAGATCGCTCATTATTCGCTCATAGCATTAGATTTAGCTAGCAATAGCTAAGCATTAACCTAGCATTAACTGAGCATTAGCAATGTTGCAAAAGTTGAAAAAATGTAAATTCCAAAAGTTTAAAAGTTACAAATCACAAAAATGATAAATCTCAGGAACTTTATTAATCTGCCTCCTGCATCCTCACTTATTATGACTCAGCATATCATAATTATGACTTAGTATCTCATAATTATGAGATGGTATCTATTATACTTGGATTATTTCTTATTAATATTACTTTTAACTTTTCCTAGTTTCTCTTTGTACTGGTGGTAATGGGCTTCCATAGGTTGAACCTATTGTACCAATAATTCAATGTGACAGTGTTATTAGTGTAAATAAAGAGCATGTTGGTGTTTTATTTAGACACACTAGTGACTTTATGTTAGCATAACCTCTAAACTATGAATCCACACACCTTCCCGGGGCTCAGGCTCCAGGCCTTGGAACCTTGTGTGAGGCCGAACGTCCACCACCTGGAACCGGGGGTCATTCAGGTTCTCTGTCACGTCCTCAAATGACTTCACCCAGCTCCTCTGCATACGGGCTGTGAACTCGACTGGCCTCGGCTTGGTGAACTCAGCTGACACCGGGTGTCCCTCCTTCACCCACCGCTTGAAGCCTCCGTCCAGCACCGACACCTTAGGGTGCCCGTAGAGCCGGAACATCCACCACACCCTGGTGCACGAAAACGCCCCAAAGTCGCTGGCGTCGTAGACCACCACGTGGCTGTCATTACCGACCCCCAGAGCCCCCACGTAGTCCGCAAAGTGCTCCTCAGAGGGCAGCGTGTGGTCGAAGCTGGACGTCCTGTCCGAGCACTCATCGATGTCAAAGCGACACGCACCGGGGATGTGAGAACATGCAAACTCCTTCATGGCATCTCGCTTCATGGACGGAAGGTACCAGGACGAGTCCAGGATCCGCAGCCGTGGACCGACCAGACTGCGTTTGACCATGTTGGAGAGCCACTGAGCGGACACCAACGCCTGGGCGAGACCCCCCATGGCTGACTCTGACTGTGTTCTTGGCTGTCCTGGAGGTTCTAGATGTTTCTGAATCTAGTGTTGCGTAATGAAGCAGGTCTGCAGAAAGCCAGTGTTTACCAGGGACACATGAACAGTTGTGGGCCTCTATAGACCGAGTTTAAACACTTAATGTGACCAATACCTCCACCAACTGGCAGCACAGGAATACATTTAGTAAATAAAAACTAGAAATACATCTATTTAGGAGCCACTAAGTCAGTGTTTTTCAACCTTGAGGTTGTGACCCAATGTTGGGTCGCCTTTCTCGTATATATATATATAAGCTTATTGCATTCACTTGAATAAAAAAGTTTCTGTTTTTATGAGTAAAATAAATCCTGTTTTTATGAGTAAAATATGATCACAGCTTGATGTTCAGCGCTGCGCCATCTATTATTCATTTTAATCCGCTTTTATTTTACCTTAGGCTTACAGCATTAGGAAGTCTTACTGTCGTTAAGTACTTTAGGTGATATAATCATCAGTTTGTCAACGTTAAGAAGATAACTAAAGCAGTACGGTGTCACAGACTGAGTTTACCTCATACTGAGATTGATTTTGAGCATATATGCGCATGCGCATCCGCTTCTCAGCAAGTCCGCTTTAAATCCCCGGATGAGAACTTGCTCCGCCCGTTTTACCCAGCATGCATCAGAGGAGACTTGTGCGTACTCTGCCAGCTATATTTCCCAACATACACTTTTTTTTCCCTTTTCTTCTTCACTCATTATTATTATTTTTAAATTAATATCATTAACAAAACATTAAAATTAATACCTGGGAGCACAAAGACAAGAGTTAAGACATTAGAACTATAATGGAAACTAAACAGAACCAACAAAGACTTACAGAACAGAAAGAGGAGCACAAGGGCAACACAAAACTAAAACTAAACAGAACCTGACAATTTCTAAATTCTAATTCTATTTCCCATGAGGTGGACAACCGTACAGTTTTACAAAAAGAAAATCAGCAACATTTCACTGATTAGCAAATAAATCAATAGGTGTTATCTTAAATACCAGAATAATATATTTTAAAAAGTATTACATGAAACATGTATTATTTGAAAAACCTATAATTAGTATAAAAGAACAACAACTATGGTATATTTTGACATTTGATTGTCTGCTACTTTTTCGTGGTGTACTAATGTTTACTACAGTTGTTTTGTTTTTTTTTGTTTTTTTTCTTGTCTGCACATGCTGTCAAAGGTCAACACTACAAGAAGTGCAATCATTTTGAGACAGCAATGCATGTTTTGTTATTGCAATAAAATAAATTGATTTATTTCAAATCAATTTGAAATAAATTTATCAAAATAAATTGATTTATTTTATTGCTTAATTTTGACCATCACCTCCCTAAGGAAGGGTAAGAAATCTTTTATTAGAGGGAGGATATAAAAAGGGAGAGCAGTGTTCCACCTAAGTGGAGAGGGAGGGGGAGGGGAAAGGGAGCAGGGAGGAGAGACTCAAGGTAGGAAATAGAAAGGGTGGGGAGAATAGATTGTTTTACAGTGAGGGTGAGATGTGAAGTTGTAGAATATATTGTGCTTATTATGTTGTGTAATCAAGCCAGTATAGTGACAAGTGTGAAGCTTAGCTATATTGGTGGTGGCTGTGGACAGGGGGAATGAGTGAGTGGTAGTACCTAAAGCAGGTATTTTGGATTAACGTGTCTAAACTTAAGCCCAGTATGAGTTTTATCCCACATCCCAAGGCGTGCCAGTGCATCGTATACCAGTATATGTGCAAAAAACCGCTACCGCAAACCCAGGAACTGCCCCGGGCCCGCAGATGCAGCCAGGCCAGCAGAAGGAGTGGGGGCCAGGGAGCCCCAGGCCACCCCCCACGGCCGAGCAACACCCCAGACGCCCCCAAGATCCCAGGCTGAGAGGCAGCCACCGCCCCCCACACACACATCTGAGGAAGCGCCAAGCACCCAGCGCATCCCGCCACCGACCCCAACCCCCAACCCCAAGGCCCCCCGCCAGCATCCCGCCCCCCCACCCACCCACACCCAAGCACCCAACCCCCGAGGGGAGGGCCCAGAGAGCCCCCCCGCCCGAGACCCCAGCAGTGGAGCCGAGGCCCACGCCCAGCAGACGGCCAGAGCCGCGCCCAGCGGGCACTCGCCGGCGGGCCCAGAGCCAGCAGGAATCAGACCCCAGGCCAGAAGGACCCAGAATGGAAGCAGCACCAAGAGCAGCGCCCCCAGGGGCAGCGACCACGCCCATGTTTACTACAGTTTAATTTAAAATGTAACGTGTGTGTGTGTGTGTGTGTGTGTGTGTGTGTGTGTGTGTGTGTGTGTGTGCGTGTGTGTGTGTGTGTGTGTGTGTGTGTGTGTGTGTGTGTGTGTGTGTGTGTGTGTGTGTGTGTGTGTGACATAGCATTACAATTATGCCTTGTGAATAAGTTTGAATCAAAACACAAAGAAGCCTTCTGGGAAAGCTTTACTAGTCTGGATAATGCAATAAAATGATCGGAAAGGATAGCTTTACCATAAATATTAGTTCACCCCACTGAGAAGTATTTATACACTCTAATTTGCACACCTTTTTAGGTTTATATTTGAAATTACATATGAGAATGGAGTGGAGAATTTAGAATTTACCATATTTTAGTAACTTTACTTGAGGACTTAAATTCCTACTTGTAGCCCGAATCCTTCTGCAAACCTTACTGTGTCCCACTATCCTAAGTCTGCCTATCACACACTAAATAACATTTGCTCTAATATGCTACTGCACAGGCACAACTAAGTTTCCCATTGTTGGAGGGCTTGGCTGTGTGCCTTTACACACGTGGCCTGCAGTCTGAACCTGAATAATAAGATTATTACTTGGGCATGACACGAATAAAGATGACTGTAGGCAATGTAACATTTCAATCTGCTATTCTATACTAGTGTACTCATATATTCAGAAAAAAAACATTCAACTTTCTCAGCAAACTGCATTTGTGTGATCACATTTTAAATTCTCTAAAACTAAACAAAATCAACCTGAGACCAATTACATTAGATTTAATGAGAAGCTACAGTTCAGGACATTGATTTTCTTTAATTCTGGTTGTATTAGAGGAAAGTGCAAGTGAGGCATGGGTGGCAAAAGAGCTAGTCTTCAGTATTCAAGTAAAAGTATAGATACTTTAATAAAAAATGACTAAGTGAAAGTGTTGAAGTTGCTCCCTTAATTGATTAAGAGTAAAAAAAAGTAAATGCTACTAAATGTTAAAAAGTAAAACAAATGTTTAGCAACTTTTATTTTTTAAAACTTGTAGAAAACTGGTACATGGAAACTCTCTTTGAACAACAGGAGAATTTAACACTTTTTTTCAAGCTAAAAAAAAAATGCAAATGCTCAATAAAACCCAGAGCAGCTTCGAGTTCAACATTTGTGAGGAACTTGTCGAAAACTGGTACATGCAAATAAATGAAATATGTTGCCCTTTATGAACACCTGGAGAATTTAGCACTTATTATAGATAACATTTGAAAAAAAATGTTTCAAGAAAAAAAAAAAATGCAAATGCTTAATAAAACCCAGAGCAGCTTTGCGTTTAACATTTTTAAAAACTGGAAAATGTTAACTATAAATCTAAGGGACCTGCCGAACAGAAAAAAGCTTAAATTAACAATTTTTTTTAAAAATTTAGTTTCAAGAGAATCATGTTCTAAATCTTTCTGAAATGGAGACGTGCCCTTTTTGATCTCCACCAGTTTCGCGGTTGTTGGTTTGTGTCTTTTTACGTCATGACGTCATCTTCAAAGGTCGTAAAAGTAAGAAAGTGTCCATTTGTACAGTTGCCGTACGGACAACCCTCGGTGCTATTGGTACGTTTATCGAAGTACACGTCTTAGGGTTAATGTTAGGTTTAGGGTTTGGGTTAGGTTTAGAGTTAAGTTAAAACCCTATATCGCAACAATTTTTAGGGTTACGGTTAGGTTCAGTCTTAATCACGTGACCTAAACTGGCCAAATAGGGGCGCTGCGTACCGATAGAATATTGGTATCTTGATACGGCATCTATCTATCTATCTATCGAGCAAGGAACCTCTGTCTGTGTGTCTGTGCCTCAAATACTCACATATATCTGTGAATCAGGCTGAGATTGACCTGAGACTTTCAACATGGCTGCTGCTTGATTCAATGGTGTGCAACGTTGGATTTGTTTGGACTGCAATGATACCGTTCATAAATTATTGTAAAAAATTGTCTTACAGTTTTTCTCAGTCGCTTTGGTACATTGCTCGAATTATCCTCAACGTTTGCAAAACAATAAGTGCTTTTCTCAAAACAATTCGTACAAATAGCAAAACACCATAGATTACTTGCAAACGTCATTCTCTTGCTCAAAATTCTTAGTTCATCTCTCAAAAGTAAATATCTGTGTCAATGAACATGTCAGTCCCATCAGAATGACAAGTCTTTGTGTTATTGTGTATGAATAATACAGTCAAATTGCTTAGTCATGTTGTCAATATCACTGTGTACTCTGGAGGGATGTTCTGATGTAAACTATGGCTAAAGTTTTGATGACAATTATTGTAAATTGGAGGTTACACCGTAGTGTATGTGGGAGTTTGATTGCAAGAGACTGGACAAAATTCACATTCATGCTTTTATTGTTTGTACTGTAATTTGTTGACAGACCACGCCGCCTCACTCTTCTCTCTGGCTGTTGACCCCGTCCATTTCCTTCTTCTCCCATTGTCAGAAAGTATAGCATAATGTTGTGCTCCGCCTATATACAGTATATACTTGCCAATTGATTGATTAGATAGATAAAGTCAAGATTCACCTGGGAGCAATTTACTAAGTCAGGACAGATTTAGAAAAAAGTCTAATGGAAATGTATGGAAATATTCTTGACATATTATGACAACGTGTTCAACCAATTTGCATTGACTGATGCTATGAACTAATGCCTAAATGTTGTGGGTGGTGAGGCTATTCAACAGAGACCCATTACAATACATTTTGATCAACATGACATAGGCAATTGATAATGTAGGAAAGAGCAGAGAATTGTACATAATCATTTACATGGATGTACTAAAGCATTTGCAACTTGTTCAAAGAAATGAGAAACTGCTTTTTTGATGTGCACAAGTGACACAATTACACGAAAATTGAACAGATAGTTTTGAGAATTTCAGTTCTGGTCTGAAAAATGTACCAACGCGACTAGAAAAACTGTAAATGCAGCTTTGCAGAACAGCTCAATGTTGACAGGTAGTCATGGTCACTCAGGATAAGTTAGAACAGCTCAATGTTGACAGGTAGTCATGATAACTCAGGATGTGTAATTCAGAATTATTTTTGCATTAGGAATTGAGTGTTTACAAGGTCAGTTTAAAGATGATTTAATTTTTACTCTGAATTAAAGAAGAAATAAAGCTTCCATGTAAACCATTCATTAACCTCCCACTTTTCTATAGCAAGACATACCTCCTATGGGCACTGCACTAGTTTAAGTAAAAGTACAGCACTGAACAACCAATCAGAGCTAATGAATGTTTAGAGACTCTTGTCACAATTAAGAATATAGAAAATAATAAGTTAATGCAAATGTTCTCTAAGGAGTTCAAAATGACAAACGGTGAATAAAATGGAGATGTCCTTTGTCGTGTCAGGTACTTAAGTGATGTTTTGTGCTTTAATGGTGTGTAACTAATATATATATGATAATACTAGTGTGCGAGTCAAAGACAAAAATCCATATTTGAAAAGGAGAGTGGTGACCTAGTTAGAGTTTAGGCAGAATTAAGAGAAAACAGACTGTGGGAGGAGGAGAGACTAGAACCTGAATTGCTTAATTGGAGTCACTGCCTCTACATTATAGACTGGTGCTTGTGTTTGTAGTTAAAGCTGCTTTTTTCATTCACAGTGTCTTCATCTGTCCAAAGAGGTGGCTATATCTTGGAGGAATTTTCATTGTCAGTGAGGTGAGTTCACTCTCTTCTTTTTGTTTATTTTGACAGAAAACTAATGTTTTAGTTATGTACATGATAATGTGTTTACATGTGGGCACAAGTTGATATATTAGGTTATTGGAAATTATTTATTTTAAAATCTTGTTAGATCCGGAAACACCTCAAAAACACCAAAGATTGAACAATTGTATTATTTTATTTATACTTTATTATTATTTTATTTATACTTATATATATACTTTTTTAAAAAAAGCAAAATTATATTGACAATCTTTATTGTGAATGCCACATTAAAGATTGTGTGACTAATTTAACATTTTCAGAAATATATAAATGTCCAGATATTGAAGTGCTTCTTTTAATTACAGCCAGCCTCATATACAGAACCTTAAGTATGGACATTATGTAGGCTAAATGCATTAAGGATACCCTAAGTCAGACATGGGCAACTAGCGGTCCGGGGGCCACATGTGGCCCTCAGTCTAATTTTTTGTGGCCCCCAACGCAAATTTCCAAAAAATGTAATTCACAAAGTTGGAAGGAATATGAAGCCCATCATAATACAGAAAATAACTCCCAAAACACACAAATCAGCAGCAAAATGCACAAAGTACACAAAAACACACAAAAATTTACAAAAATACAAAGACAGACACTATAACCACTTAAACAAACAAAAGGACTACAAAACAATAACACATTACAGAATAGCTCAAAGACACACAAAGTGTTAACAAAATGGCAGTAAAATACAGAAAAACAACAACAAGAACACATTTTTTTAAAAAAAACACAAAATTATCAAAAAACTATCAAAACCACAGACAAAGACAAAACCCTTTCCCCCCTGTATTGATTCTCTGATTGCTAATTATTCTAAATGCTGACATGAATGTTGATCATGTGGTCCTCACATCAGATACAGTCACATTTTTGTGGCTCCTGATGGGATAAAGTTGCCCATCCCTGCTCTAGGCTATCAGTAGCTATAGCGGCTTGGTCTGTGGGGTGTTGTCTCACACTGAAGTAAAATATGGATGTTTTCCCTTCATGCTCACTTCATTAATTCACAAAGAGTCCTTGTGCTATAAATCACATAACTAAATTATGGGCCCCACTAATGTGGGAAAGCCTGTGTATCATGTGAATGAAAGAGGATGACACAGAGCACGTGTTGTGCTTTTGGAGCCACAAATCATTCTTTAAATTCAGGGGGAAAGTATGTTTTAATTTATCCCGTTTTGTGGGATAAATTAACTACTAAAGCTATATTAAAAAAGTTACTACAGAAAGATTCACTGAATTATTTTTGCCTCCTGCCCGGTGGCGTAGCTAGACTTTTAAACAAGGGATGGCCATGGAGGAGTCAAGACTTTATGGGGCGGGGCATATAATCACTCACTCACTGGGTCCTCATCTTTACTTTAACAATATGGGTCACAAAGTGGAAAATTTTCAGCAAGAAAAACTTGAGTCTAAAAGAGATCAATGAATGAAATACACTGGAAAATGTTAAACAAACAAAAAAAAATTACAGCATAATTTCAAGAATGAAAATGGACTGCAGGTTACAACTTCAATACACACCCAGGGTTCTCACCAGTGCTGTTGAGCGTAGGGGCCCCCGACATAGTAATTTTGAGCAATAGCGCCCCTACTCTCAGTTTTCAGCAAAGTAGGGGGATTTTCTATTGTTTTTCCCTTTTTTAA
The DNA here is from genome assembly GCF_900634775.1 of Gouania willdenowi. Classification (NCBI taxonomy): domain Eukaryota; kingdom Metazoa; phylum Chordata; class Actinopteri; order Blenniiformes; family Gobiesocidae; genus Gouania; species Gouania willdenowi. The sequence continues at coordinate 4,804,012 of NC_041051.1, read as the reverse complement.
TCGGTACCGTCGTAACAATTGTTGCACACTTGGACACAAAAGGGACTTCCAGGCGTGCACGGGTTGTTTTAACCCAGAAAAACATTCATCAGCCACACCGTCTATTTAATACAGGAGATCTGCTCGGATTCTTGTCCATACAGTGTGTGTGAGTATTAATTAGTGGAGGATCTATACCATGCATGAATAACTCTATAACTACATTCATCAGCAACTTGACCTAATAAACAAATAAGTTATAGCTTTAAAGTAAGGCTGGAACAAAGATTAAAAAAAAAAAAAATCAACAAAAAACACAACTATAGCTTTACTTCACTAAATTTTGCCTTCAGAGAGCTATACATTTCACAATGTTTTGCGCCGCTGGTGCTTGATCGCGCACCACGCAATTTTTTGGTGAGAACCTTGACAACAATGATCTCGTAAATTACTCACTGGTAAATTTAAAAAAAGAAAAGAAAAGTACAATGCAACAAAATGCCATGGGAAAAGTGCCATAGTGTATTTCTGTGACCAATCTTTAACAGTATTTACTTGCCTCTTTTTTTCCTGCTGGTAAAGTGAGTTCAAATGTACTTGTGTAATAAGTCTATAAACATTATAACTTGTTTTTACAAAGTTAATTTGTACTTCATGCCAGGTTCTGTTTGTGTTTAGCACTTTTATTCTGAGTCTTTGTTTATTCTGTGTTCTAGTTTAACTCTTGTCTGTGTTTCAGGTATTCCTGCTTGTGGCTCCACCCCCCAGTGATGTCTGTGTGCTTGGTTGGTGACTGATTAGCTCCCTCATGTTTTCACCCAGGTGTGGTCCATTCCCAATCAGGCCTCCTCTACTATTTAGCTGAGTGTTTGGACACAGTGTGCTACTGGTTTATTGTTAATGTCATTGTATTCCCTCCTCGTGTCCTGCTGTGTTTTGGTTCCCTGATTTCTTTGTTCTGTCTTTTTGGATTTTTGGTTACATTAATAAACATGGATTGGTTCAAGGAATGATACTCCTGCATTCTGCCTCCATCTCTCCCTTCATTTGGGCCCACACCTCCACTCAACTGTGACACTTCATAGTTGACACCTCTATTATTAAGACCTACACAATAGCCAATAAACTACACCAACATTTAGATAACCTTTGTTATTCATTAGTTTTTTTAGCTGCGGTACAACATTGTGAACTTTAATTTTTAGTCTCCTACGTGAAGTGAGTGAGAGGAGCACACATGCAGAGGAGAAACTAGATAGATCTGCAAACCACTACTGTCAATCACCTGAGGTGTCCAATCAGGTTTCAGAAATGGCCAGTGCTACCCCAGCCACCCCTCTGGCTCCGCCCCTGCTCCTGCCACGGTGAAAACAACTTAAATGGTGAAAGTATTAAATTAAACTAGGTTGTGGACTAATATATGTTTGATATATTTACAAAAACACAAAGTATTTTTTAACTCAACAAAATAATGTTTTTGGGAAGGATTTTGAGTGCAAAGAGTTAGCAAGCTAGTTAGAAATTAGCTATAGCCCTTTTAAATTGTTTTAATATCCATAACAATTGAAATTTAAAAGGCTGTGACCTTTCTTAAAAACTGACATGTAAAAACAAAACTGTATCCTCCCAACGTTTAACTCTCTTCCTGACATTTTGATGATTTTTCATTTTATCACAGCTTAAAAAAGAGGTTCTATCATCCTGAACCTAGCACATGATATATCATAAAAGGTTCGGATGTCCAGTCTATATAGCCCATGTATAGACGAGTATGGTAGCTCAAAGGAGTAGAAAAATTACAGAAAAAAATACCAAAGATCTACAGTGTACAACACTAAATAGGGTAGTTTTCAAGAGGATATGTAACTTCATTGGTTTTTCTCTCAACGTCGACTTTTGTCGTTACAGGATGAGTCTTCTAAGCTACCCAATTCCAGACCTAGATGTTACCTTGAATGAAGTGAGTCGTGTTCTTCAGCTCACGTTGAGCCCCGACATTTACCCAGAGTTTAAAACCACACTGGAACAACAGAGAGGGGTTCTGGAAGAGGTGCATCAAGCATTAGCAAGCACTGCTGCAGGCCAGGAAAACTGGGTGACTAAGCAGTTCAAAAGAAGCCTGCTTGCATGTGGGGATCCTCTCCCCACATCCACGGCTCTCCCAGTCGTGCTTCTCCCATCCAAAGCCAAGACATGCACCCAATTGGGGAGGGCGGCCAGCCTGCTGTGGGCAGCAGCCAAGCTCTGCAGTGAGCCTCTCCTACTGGAAGGAGACGTTCCAATGGAGCACACACAACAGTCTGAAGTCTTTGGCGCCTGCCGAGTTCCTGGAAAGAATCATGATGAAATTAAGGTGATGATTGATGAGAGGGTATCAGAAAATGTAATATCACACCTGGTAAATCATTGGAATTGTCTTTAGTTTGAATGAATACACATTTAATCAAGGGCGACCGTAACTCAGTGGTGGAGTGGATGCCGTTCAGTAACCGAAAGGTTGGGGGTTTGAATCCCGCTCTATCAAAGCCATTGTTGTGTCTGTCCTTGGGCATGGCATTTTACCCACATTGCCTTGTATGAATGGGTATGAATGTGCATGAATGTTAATGGTGGTCAGAGGGGCCATAGGCGAGAAATGGCAGCAACGCTTCTGTCAGTACGCCCCAGGGCAGCTGTGGCTACATTGTAGCTCACTACCACCAGTGTGACTGATGTGAATGAATGATGGTTTCTGTACGTGCTTTGAGTATCCTTGGAAAAAAAAGCGTTATATAAATCTAAGCCATTATTTTTACCCCCCGCCACAAAGTGTGGAAGGGGGATATAGGTTTGAGCTCCGTCCGTCCATCCGTCCGAATTAAAGGGGACAGCTTTTCTGAGAAACTGTTTAAGATAGGATAACCAAATTCGGTGTGTGGCTTCAGGGTATCAATAAATTGATGGAGTTTGAAAATGAGAAGCGCGCAATTATTTTTCCAGAAGTTATTGCCCTTGTTCCGTTTTTTTTTTACTCTCTTCAAGGTATCTTCAAAGGAGACAGCTTTTCTGAGAAACCGTTTAAGATAGGGTAACCACATTCTGTGTGTGGCTTCAGGGTATCAATACCATGATGGAGTTTGAAAATGAGCGTGCAATTATTGTGTCTGGAGTTGCCTTTGTTCCATTTTTTGGACTGTGTTTGAGGTATCTTCAAAAGGGACAGCTTTTCTTAGAAACCGTTTAAGACAGTTTGTAATTTTAAATTCTGATGTGATAATATTTTCTTATGTATACATCTAAGTTCTGAGATTTAGGACATTTAGGAAAAGGTTGTGAGTTATAATGACCAATCTAGCGGGGGATGTTGATGACTATGTCTTCTTGTTATTATTATTAATAACCTAATGTTATTATTTCCAGGTCTACCCAGATAGCCTCCATGCCATTATCACCTGCACTCAAGGAGTGTTCCCTATTGATATACTGTGGCATCCCAACACTGGAGGACCAGCCTCTCCACGGTCATTCCTCGACATCTATGACCAGCTGGCCCTGGTGATGGATCAGCCAAGCGCAGGGAAGGAGACTGACCCGTCTGCAATTTGCAGCCTCTCTGCTTTGGAGCGCAAAACCTGGGCCACCATCAGGGAGGAGATCTTGGAGCAAGGAGGAGCAGCTGTAACATCAATGAAAGTAATGGAGAGCGCTGTCCTCACGGTCTGTCTGGAAGATTGTAATGCCCCGTCAGAGCTCGCTGAGATTCTCAATGCAGTGAGACTGGGAGGAGGAGGACAAGGTCCACACCTGAGATACTATGACAAGGTACTGAACAGACTTTAAATAAATACTTTGGCGGGAAGTCCTAACAGATGTCTATAATAAATATTGCATTATGAAAGAGATTGACCTGAAAATATCACAAAGAATAAAATAATGATAAAGAGTTTTAGTCAAGAAATTAGTTTTTAGAAAAAATATTTTTTAAAACACAAAGACTGAATTCTGCAGTTAATGAATTTATGACTTCAGTATAATACTAACAGAATAGTTTCAAGTGTATTTTTGTCTAGCCTAATAAGTAGCTTACTTCACAATAAACCCAAAACCTGGCTCACAGCAAGAAGGTCCTGAGTTCAAGCCCTGGGGTGGACACTTGAGTCATTTCTGTGTGGAGTTTGCTTGTTCTCCCTGTGCTGCGCGGGTTTCCCTAAGCCGGGTACTCTGGCTTTATCCCACAATCCAAAAACATGACTGTTAGGTTGGTTTGAGTCTTTAAATTACCCATAGGAGTGAATGGGATTGTGAGTGGTTGTTTGTCTATCTGTGTGTTGCAATGCCATGGACTTGTGCCCTGTCCAGGGTGCATCCCCACCTAGCACCCAGCGTGAGCCGGAGATAGGCACCGTTAGACCCCTACGACTAGTGTTGTGTTCAAGACTGCACTATCCGAGACCAAGACTTGCCCGAGACCAGAATGCACCGAGACCAAGACAAGACCAAGACTTTCGGGAGCCGAGACCGAGTCAAGACCAAGACCGAAACAAGCCGAGACCGAGACCGAGACCAAGAACATAAACATTATTTTTTTCAATTTAAAAAAATCTATAAATAAATAAAAATTATGACAAGGTTCAACATTTAAATAACATTCTCTCTTTAATTTTAGTTTATTTTAAATACATTTGACGGTCAAAAAAGGTGCCTGGAAAAAAATTAACTAAAATATTAAAAATACTACTGCTACTGATAAATTCACAATTATTCTACATATTTGAAAACAAGATTTTTATGTCAGCTGAATGTACAGCAAGTGTTTAAAATTATTTCTGCCAAGAAATAATGATTCTTGATTCTGATTCTTTCAGTTGTGCAGGTCAACAGGTCACAGATTTCACAAGATATTTTTTTAGTTTGAAAAAGCCTTTGATATAGTTTAATTTGGTTACTGTAATGTACCTAGGATATTCAATTAACACAGGTAACTGTAACTGTAAAAGTGAAATTTTCTGAAATAAAACTGCAAACAAGTTGTCATCAGTGTAAAAAACATAGAGCTACAGGTAGATGTGAAACTAAATAAAACAAACTCAAACCCTGGAAAAGTCATGTGACAAATCAATCAATTGTTCTTGTTGAGAATTATTATTATTCTGGATACAGTGGAAACAGAAACTATAAAAAATAATTATATTGTGAACCTGTTTATATTGTGGGGAACATATTATATACATAAATGTAATTGGAGTCTAAAGCCACAAAAAATCCACCACTTTAAAAAGATAATAGACTAATATAAGACCTCTTTACAGTTATTTGACTCATTCTGTGCTCGTGCAACTCTGCGGCGATGACGCGCTGGTGACGACATAAACCAAGATGGCGGCGGCCCAGACTACAGCCGACATTATGTAATAAAGCCTTAAAAGACATGGATATAATGAAAAGAGTGGATGGACAGAGGCATAAACATGCAGACTTTCACACGGACTAATTAAACACACACAGTCTTATTAAACACACACGGACCTCAGTACACACGGTAAACGAAACAGGCTTCACCGCTCGGCTGGCACTAGGACCCAGAAGCAGAGTAAGTGCGTCCCCTATCCAGCCTTCACAGGCTGTAATATCATCAGTTTATCATTTTACCAGTTGTTAGAGCTACTGTCTTTACCAGGGAGATAATATTTATTACTGGTGACTGTTTTCTGGAGTTTTACTGGGATTTTTACCGGTGATTAGTTCATTTCTCCCTTGCGCTCCGCGATCCAAACTGACACCATAGCCACACACGTATGAGTGTGTCACACACGTCACTCAGTCACATTAAGGAAGGTTCTGGTCATTATACGGGGTGGATTAAATAATGAATAAAGGATTGTTTTATCCCGTTCTTCTCCTTGTTATTATCACATTATAAAAAAGTTTAAAAATAGCAGGAATTAGTGCTGGTCTCGAACGGTCTTGACGGAAAATCCCGAGTCCGGGCAGCCCGAGTCCGAGACAAGACCGAGTCAAAATGCTTCAGAGTCCGAGACAAGACGAAAACCTTTAAAATTTGGTCTCGAGACCAAGACCGGTCTTGACCACCACAACACTACCTACGACCTTGAAATAGAACAAAGTGGGTCTGAAAATGGATGAATGGATAACAGTAGATAGTATTTCGGAAAGACTGTTATATTGTCCTTTCTAAAGTACAATAAAAACCTATTCAATCTAGAGTATGGCTGTTTTTTTACACTAATATTTGATTTATTCACGTATGTCTATGTGTCTTGACAGGTCATGAACGTGGTGGTGTTTAAAGACGCTACTGCTGGGATGCTGTTTGAGCACAGTGCTGTGGATGGGATGGTGGCTGGGCTTGTCACAAAACGTGTGTACAATCTGTCAGAGACAGCTGAGTTGAACCCTGTTTGTAGTGATGCCAAAAAGCAGCCAGGGTGTGTAAACAATGGCAATTCTGTTTGTCCAATCCCTTTGTCATTCCCCTTTCAAGAGGTACATGTCCCACACCAAGCACCACACCTAAAAGAAACACACCCAGTCCTCACCTTTGACATGCCCTCCTATCCTGATGTGTTTTCCACTCTCAGAGGGCAGAGGGGTCTGTATGATGCTTGGATTAACTTCTCCTTGCAGCTCTCTCTGAGACAGACTCTTGGTGAGTCTGCCGCCACTCACATACTAGTCACACCTACCCACATGCGTCACTTCAACCACGGTCGTTGTGATCCTACTTATTCACTCACTATGCATTCTCGCAAGTTACTCAGCACCTTGAGATCGTGCATTCGTCCTGATAATACCATCCAGTACACTGCTGACCATCTTTCGGCATTCCATGTTGCATTTTTAGAGCACAAGAAACTCATTCGAAACACCAAAAGTGGCCAAGGAGTGGGTCCCCACCTTGCGGCCCTGCGTCGTTCTCTGCCCATTGATAATCCAGTGAAGAAGTTTCTTAACCCATTTGGATGTCCCTCAGTGTATCTGACTGGCACAGACATGATGGAGGGGGTGGAATGTGGGGTAGGGAATGTGTATGCTCAAGATCAACTGGCTGTATCCTACCTCGGGAAGAAGGATAAGGTTCGCATTGTTCTCAGTGCTAAAGGCAGTTTTGCTCTTACAATAGAGAAACTTCAAGAAAACCTTGAAAGTAATCTGAGGTCGGTGATGCTTCTAGCAGTCAGATATGCCATCGCCAACCAAATGGGAGCCCTAGAGTCATTACTTTACCAAGGTGAACCCGAGAAAACAAATGGAGAAAAAGTTAAATTGCAAAAGATCCCAGACAATGGAAACCACACTATTCACGCTGTCTTTGGCATGAACCCAGATTACAGTCTGATAATTCACGGTGGTGCTGGGGAGAACATAATGCTAAACACCCATGTGACCGGGGTCATTGAATTTGCTCTACAAACAGCCCTGACTTTAGGGTCAAAAGTCCTCCAGCAAGGTGGCACAAGTTTAGATGCAGTTCAGAGATCAGTTGAAGCTTTGGAGGACTGTTTCATTTTCAATGCGGGTAAAGGCTCTGTGTTAAACGAAAAAGGTAAAAATGAAATGGAGGCCACCATAATAGATGGTAGTGCCAGGAGATCAGGGTCTGTTGCTTGTGTGCAGCGTGTAAAGAACCCCATAAAAGCTGCCAGGTTGATCATGGAGAAGACCTCACATTCACTGATTGTTGGAGATGGGGCTGAAGAGTTCCTGCAAGGGTTAGAAGAAATGGAGAAGCCTGTCGTGCCTGAGTATTTCCTCACTGATATACGTCAGAAAGAGCTCATGGCAAAGCAGAGTGGTAGTAAAGCTGACAGTAATCATCCTCAAACAGTTGGCGCTGTGGCCCTAGATCACTGTAACATGTTAGCAGCAGCGTCCTCTACTGGTGGATTAGTTGGAAAGCTGAAGGGGCGAGTTGGGGATACAGCTGTTGTAGGGGCAGGAATATACGCTGATGACAAGCTAGCAATTACTTGTTCTGGGGATGGAGATGTTTTCCTGAGGAACACAGTTGCACAGAAAATAGCGAGTCTGTACTATCAAAAAGGCTACAGCCTGAGGAAAGCATGTAGAGAAGTGATGGATGAAAGTCTTACTGGGACTTGTGCTGGTATCATTGCTGTGGACTCCAAAGGGGAAGCTAGTATAGAATCAAATGCTGGAATGATGTTTGTAGCCTCAAATATTGGTGGCATTTCAAGAGTTGAGATCCTGAGGCCCCGTCAAGAGATCTCTAATGTGATCTGGGAAACAACAGATTTGGTAGCATACCTGAATCCCTACCCATGGATTGCTGGATCTACCATTTTGACCAGAAAAACACTTGGTGGGCCCAGTAGCATTTTTCACCTACCTACACCTGATTTTGTTGTCATGCTTCAGGCAGCAAGGGCTGTATCAAAGTTGCTCTGTGAGCGACTTGGTGTGAAGCAGTGTGCTCTGGTGTTTAACCCAAGCCCTGACCAACCAGCTCAAATCCGACTGCTCCCACTTCACGGACTTGAACCAAAGTGGCAACCTCATCTTGCTGCCGAAGAAGAGTTTCATTCTTACAATCCAGGCTACTGCACCTCAAAGAATGGCCCGCAGTGGGATGATGAGGCACTAACATGGGTTCAAGCCAAGATTAGAAATGCACTGCCAACTCCAAATGCACCATTTTGTTTTGACTTCTTTGGGGACTGCAGTGATAAGAATCTGTTCAGTTGTATTGTACGTGGTGAGCAGCCACAGTGGAGAGTGTGGGAAGACAGTGAGTATGTGGCATTCCTGACTCCATACCCAAACACTCCTGGACTTACTGTTGTAGTCCCTCGCAAACCACTCACCAGTGACATCTTCAAACTCAATGAACTTGACTATGAAGCACTCATTTTAGCCACGTACAAAGTTGCTCGACTCCTAAAAGAGGGAATGAAAGCTGCAGATGTTGCTCTGATCTTTGAGGGATTTGAGATTGACTATGCTCATGCTAAACTCATCCCATTGATTCCTTCTAAAGATGGTGCTAAAGCAACTGAGCTGCCATTAGAGAGTGTTCAGTCCTACCCTGGTTATGTGTCATCATTGGATGGCCCAGCTGCTGATCCTGAGGCCCTTAAGAGCATCCACTCCACCATCACCCACTGCAGCCCTCCACAATCATGGAGGGAGCCTCATTCTCACTCCAAACAGGCCATCACAAGCCAGTGGTACCGCAACCTTTTCCAGATTCAAAACACTCTTTTCCACAGCACTGTGGAATATTTCCACAAAAGCTGCCAGTATTCTTACGCTCTGACACCTCTCACCACAGACACCATCTCATCACCAATGGGCCTGGGCTCTGATTCAGAGCCTGTTTCTGTTAGCCTGTTGGGACAAGATGCGTACCTTGCTGACTCCATGCAATTTGTGCTTGAGTACTTTCTGCGCTTTCAGGAGAGACTCCCTGGGACCTATTACATATCTCCAAGCTTTAGAGGAGAAGATCCTGATGCCACACATTTGAATCAATTTTACCATGTAGAGTGTGAGTTGTTGGGCAACATGGACAGAGCAATTTCTGTAGCAGAGGGATATTTGGCTCATCTCACAAAGTCAATGTTAAAGGAGCACTCAGGCATGATTCTAAACACTGCCAGAACCCTCACACATGTCACATCTCTGCTGAGCAAGCTTGATGGAAAAAGCCATCTACCAAGAGTAAGTCTGGACCAGGCTATTCCCATGATGCCCTCAGCTGACTGCCTGGAATGGGTACAAGTTGGACAGCCTCATTTTGGCAGAAAGCTAACTCGAAAAGGCGAGAGAATTTTGATAGAAAGGTACGGTGGTGCGGTTTGGCTAACAGACATGGATCATCTAGGAGTTCCTTTCTACCAAGCCTATGTAGAGGGCACGGAGCAGCGCAAAGCCAAAGCTGCTGATCTTCTCCTGGGATTGGGAGAGACGTTTGGTCTTGGTGAACGTCATTCTACCCCTGAAAAGGTACAAGAGGCTCTCAGCCACCATTGTGTTCCTGAGCAGTCCTACAAATGGTATATTGCTATGCGCCATGCAAAATCCCTCCTTACCAGTGGATGGGGAATGGGGACAGAGCGATACTTGTGCTGGCTGCTTCAGCACAATGATGTCAGAGACATACAGATCATACCAAGGATGAAAGGAATGAAACACATGCCATGAGCAAAGCTATGTCTGACTGGACATTATCCCATTGCAGACCATTAGAGCTATGTGTAGATGGTGGATTGTGTTTGAATATAATGTTGGTGTTCTACTATATAATCTTAGTTTTTAGTTCCTATTTTTAGGTTTAGGGCTTTGTTCCTAGTGGTTAGGTTAACACTATTATATGGTATATGCTTTAGTGAATAAGTAGGTTTTGAGTTTAGCCTTACAGGTAGAGAGAGTAGCAGCCTCCCCTACTAAGACTGGGAATTCTCTATATTTCTGATGGGATACATGATCAACACAATCCTACAAGCGTTACTGAAAACAACCTATTGAAACGCTCAATTTTGAAACATAATATTATGAGTTCATTTTTTTTGGAAGTGAAGTATTTGAACTTTTCTGTGTTAAACTAAATGTTTTCCCCATGTTTTTTATCCATCCATCCTGAAAGCCAGCTCTTGTTTGGTTTAGTGTTTAAGCCTGTGCTTAAGCCTCTCAGCTACATGAGGCGTATAGCAGTAAACACTCAAAAATAAACAGACTTAAGTCCACCACAAAATAGAAACAGGCTCTTTTTTCCACTCATAATTTATTTTGTCCTTGTATCACCATTGATTCTTTGAATTTGTATTGATCGTTCCGTGGAAATGGTTAACAACATTTTTCATTTTTAATCCTGTCGGGTTAATTATAAGTATTATGTATCATAGGTGTTTGTATGTTGATGAACCTGTTGCTCGGAAGTTTAGGGTTTGATATACGACAGCACTGCATGAGTCTGATGTCTGTGTTGACTCAATAAATGCTTTTGATAAAACCAAAATAAGTGTTGTTTTCTGTTATTCGGTTGTTTTAAGATTTGGGTACGTTTTACTATCCCTGTTGTGTTCTCCAGTTAGCACAAAAATTCAAAGTGGCAAATTACTTTACATCCACAAGCCTTCTTCTTTAGGATTATGGCCACCACCTGATAATAAATTAGTGTGATTTACTTGGTAAAGTACAAGTGACATGCACCCTGTGTAATATATTAATTCAAAACCAATGACACAACTCTGACTTTTTTTTAATGACATTCTCGTATACCAACGTATTTTAATCATAAAGACACACTGTTTGCCATTCTGTCGCTGTCAGGCTTAACATGCTTATAACCTCATAAAAACACCCAAAGAAATTGTAAAGTTGCGCATGCAAAAATAAACAGTAACATTTAGCAACAAACCCCATTTTAAACACTTGTGTAATAAGTTTTTTTTAAATATTACAATTCATCAGATTTACAGCAATACTGAAATTTGTGATTTTTTTTCTTGGAAAAATATAATGTCAATATTGAATTTAAATGTTAAATCTAAATGTTAAATGTAAATGTCTACATTTTTAGCTAATAAGCAAATTCACCAGAATGAGCTTATATTTTGGTACCTTTGGTGAATTTGCATATAAGCTAAATATTTAGTTTCAGCTGTGATTTAGATTTAACATTTAGATTTTAAAGTTATATTTAGATTTAATATTTAACTTTTAGATTTCACAAGAAAAGAAATGTCACAAATTTTACTAATATTGCTGTAAAAAAAAGAAATCACACATTTTTTAAACTTGGTTTGTTGCTAAATGTTGCCAACAGTTTGTTTATTTTTGCATGCGCAACTTTGCAATCGGCGCCCCACATAATGCCCCATCCCCTTCCTCTAATATCCAAATTTGTAATTTACCCCCAAAAAATATGAACAGAGCAACAACCACAAAAACAAATTATGTTTAATTAAACTATAGAAATATATATGGTATATATCATGTGTGTACTGTATGGCTGTGAGATCAACAGTAAAAGTTAAACGTACAATTGTGACCCGGATGTAGTTAATCCACGTGCCTTTACTGCTTCCGGGTGTCGCTACAGTGTCTGACCCCGGCTCATCCTTTTACATCTTTGCTCCTTTTCTTTGAAACAAAGGTGAGTTTGTGTTCATACTCTGTCTGTGATTGTGGTTTTGGTTCATATGTGTCCTTTGCTGATGTTAAATGATAGTTTCTGACCCTTGGAGTGCATTTAAAGTAAGGTCAACGTGATGTTAGCCTAGTAGCAGCTAACGAGTCTGTGACTTTCTGTTCAGCCATTTTCTACATATTAACCAACCTTGTTTGTTACAGCCACTGATTTCCAGCGTTAACCTTTACCACCGACCTTTGGGTGATTAACTTTTTGGTTAATGTACATCTAAACTCTATAAGTTATACGCAGCTCCTCAAAATATCGGGTGAATTATCAGCTCGTTCTTGGATGTTAAATCTGCTATACTCTACATATATTTGATTATTGTACAGTATATCCTTAAATTCTGAGCCTGATAGCAATGGCATAAATGTGTAGCACTGTGTCCTGTGAAGTGTTAATGTATCCCTGTGTTAATTTAATAACCCCATTTGTTAGCATGTACGGCCTGAGGTTACATTTATTTAATCCACATTATATTATTTAGGTTTGTTCTAGATTTTTATTGATTAGATATAATTTTTCCAATCAACTGTGATGTAAAGAATTCAGTATCAGTAAATGTTATGAATTTGTGCTGAAGTTTGGGCAACAAAGAATGCAGATTATGTATAAAATTCAACATCCAAATTTTTACTTATGATTTAAACTTAATGGGCCTGAACCTATCTCTACATCAAGAGTCAAGTAATGAGAACTAAATGGATTACTGAAAGAACACATCCACAGTTGTATGTTCCATTATCCATACCTGTGGAAAAACCAAGGGTAGTGCTGAATAATCACAGACACACACATACAGTTAACTGTAGAAAATTATAGTTGCAGATAATAGATTTCACCATGAATGATATGTTTTTGATATATTATTTGAAGTGTCTATAGTTCTGGACCCAAACCTCAGATAAACTTTTTCCACATAAGCGTAATGTGCTTGTGTTACCACCATGTTAGGATACCGAGTGGTCTCAGGCGCTAGACTCAAGTGTTTTTCCTTCTGCTGCTGTGGGTTCGAATCTCACTTCTGACTAGGGATGGGAATTAATTTAGCAATTCCGATTCCATTATCAATAATGCCTATCGATTCTCATTGGGTGAGGGAATTAAATAATACAAATGGATTTGTTTGCTTTAACTCTTTATTATCTTATCTTTGTCTCTTTAATTTCCTGCAGGGATATCAGCTCTCTTTTAATCCACCAGTTTTCACTGGATAATAATATACAAAAGCACTATATAAAATTCATGAATTGTTATTATTATTACAACATATGATATAGGGATGTAACGATTAATCGTGAGGCAGTTAAAAATAGATTCATAGGTATCACGGTTCATATCGATACTCTGAAAATTGAATTGCAGTACTTTTTTTAAACAGCTATCTATTTATCCTTCTCTTGTAGGTGGTGGGTGGAATCTCCTACTCCTCTTTCTGGCCGCCTTCTACTCTTAAACATATTTATAAATTATTCCATACCCCTTTAGCACCGAAATAATATCTAATATTACGTGAATATCTGTAAAAGTCACATTTTTCTATTAGCTCTGTCTGCTAGCATAGCATCTCTTCTTCACTGCTAGAATAGCTGCATGCCAACGACCACTGGGTTACCAGCGCCCACTGCTGGTCCAAACAAATATCTGATGTAAATACAGTGCAGACTGTTTTTTTTTTAAGTCCAATTGTTAAGGCACAAAATACATTTTCAGTTGCACTTTAAAAAGAAAAAAAACTATTATGCAGTTTTGCATTGTTTACTATAGAACCAGAATTTAAATTAACAGGCGTCTTCTTCATTTGTATTATTCTTTTATTTCATTCAAGATTTATTTTTAGTTAAATTGCATTGTTTTGAATAGTTTATCAAGGGATTCTTTTGACAATGAAAAATAAAAGGAAAATAGTACAGTATTTTCTAGTTTTTTCCTGAAAAAAAATAAAGGAATATTTTTCAGTGAGGGCCAATGTGAGCAAACGGCTTTAGGAAAAACAGTATTTATCTAAAAAAAATAAATGGTTTTGATGAAGAACAGTAACTGTCCTGACTAGGGTTGGGTATTGGTTGGGTTTTATCCCATACCGGTGCCTACTCATTATTTTTTAAACGGTTCCGGTGCTTAATTCGGTACTTTAAAAAAAAAGGAAAAATACAATACCCTTTTATTTTCAGGCCCAAATTGAACAGAATATTACCTTTAATAATATATATACAAGCAACATATGGAAATAATAAATAAACAAAAACATTTAAATAATATTGTATTACACTATATAATACTGGAGAAGAATATTGTTATAAATTTGTCAATAATCATTAATAGCCTTTGTAAAAAAACAAAACAAAAAACCAACTCTTTCAGCCACTGGTTGCAGTAAACCTCTGAGCTAGTCAATCTGTTGCATTCCTTTGTAAATGCAAAACTGTGCCTTTTAAATCTGGTGTTAAAGCTTAAGTTCAACCTTTTTGTTTACAAACACGACTTGTTATGAACTTAATATTAAACAGAAAGTCAGCGGACACTGAGTTGACTGGGCTCTAAACTAACTTTTCCAGCTCAGAATTTGGTTGCACCCTTTTTTTTAATGGTGTACAGCATAGCCATGCTTTCTGATGAATAGTTGACTTAACTGGCATACTGTATGAAGGAAGATTGACAATGATGAGATATTTGCAAAATGTTTTCAGGTTTTAGTGTCAATATTAAGGTTTTCTGCAACAAGCAGTGGCTGAAATAACAGGTCATTTATTTTATATAATTTTAAAAGAAGACGTAACAATTTTTTTTCTTCTTTCTTCCGCTGGTCAAGGAACCATTTAACCTCATCTCACCTGGATTAAAGTCCTCCTGGAGCTGAAAAAATACCGTCTCAATGAAGACAATACAGTGAATTAAATTCTATAAAGTTATATAGAATAATGTTTGATTTGATTTATATTGATCATGTAAATGGAACTTAAAAACAGTTTAAGATAAAATAAAATAAATTGATATCAAGAAATAAAACATAAAAAATAAAATATCTTGCATCTTCAAATTCTTACACTCAGTTTACATGAACACAATGTTATATAAAGAAGATTTTTTTATTTAATGTATTTGAAAGGCTACAAAAAGTAACATGGTTATGTTAGGGCTAAAATAAAACTGACGGAACTATAGTTACAAGGTGACGGGGACGGGTCTGGCAGTGACGGAACTACTGGCGTTTGGCTTACTGAGCATGCAGACGCATGCGCACAGGAAGTGCCGGAACTATAGTCAGGTTTGTCTGAGGTCAGGGTCCGGACCAATAGCAACAGCCTATATTATTTGTTATTAGTTTTAAACTAAAAGCTAAACATTTCTGAGTTTTGTTGTAGGTCAAATCAATCTAAGGGGTTCCCTTTTTCAAATAGCTGATTATAGAAATTCTTAAATACTGAATAGTTGTCATCACTGTAGTAGCCAAGTCCAGTACTTGGTTACTTTGATGGGCAATAAAGCACTGAGTGGTGCTCATCATGTACACCTTTCACTGTCAGTTGAGGTAATTGACGTACGACTTCGTGATGTTTTTTTTTTCGTCTGCAAAAATATATTTGTGAATGAAATATTTAGTCAATCAAATGAACATTGATCCTCACAGGATCCTCTGTAAAAAAAAGAACTATTTCAATAGATTTTTTTTTTTAAAGCTATTGGGAGCCATTGCAAAAGAGTCAAAGGGCCACATTAGGCCCCAGAACCGCAAGTTGCAGACCACTGCTCTGGGAGAACCACTGCTGTAAATCTGGCCTGGCATCATAGTCCATCAGTTCTGGTCTCTCCATGCTGGTTCTGATGAGCGTGTACCCTCTATCACTGTGTATTTTTTTTTTTCTGCTGCTCTCAATGTGAGCGCGCTGTCACTGAAGGGCTCGTTATGCCTAGCTCCATTCATAGTGGGCCGTACGCCCGTAGGGACCACATTGGTGTTTATACTCTGCGCATTCACTGTTGCATTACCCGTGGCAAATTTTCATGAGCGGCACCATCTTCTCACCGCAGCGCCGCGGAGCGAGAAAGAAGTGCAATTTGTGGGAAGTGACGGAGCGCTCAGCCGCTCCGTCCAAAATAAGGTCATCCATACGGACTCGCACGGATGTGACCAGATAAAATTTTCACTCGCACACACTGAAAATATACTCTCATATGCGACCATTTTGGTCGCAGTCTCGAGCCCTGATTGAAGTATGAGAGAGAGAGCTCATATGATGTTGTCACACGTTGAATGGCAACAATGTTTGTTAGCTTGCCATTAGTTGGCATTAATTTTCTAGACTGACCCAAAGAGGAAAGGCTGCTATCATCATCTGTGATGATGTGCATCACACTGGCAGCGGGACTCACAATTTGACCTTGGGGGCCGACACTGGCTGCTGCTGTTGCTGATGTGTTTGGCTCCGGCTTACGTAAGTAATCAAACACGGTGCATTGTTTGGCTTTTAAGTAAACTCCGTGTGGTCTTTTATCCTCTCGCTATCAGTTATGAGCAACGGGTGTGCCGAATCTGGTGAGTAGCGGCACTGACTCTCTCACGATCAACAACCGGGGGGGGTGGCGGGGCACCGAAATGAGTGATTGTTTTTATTCGGTCTGGTTACTACCATTTATGTCAGAACTGGTGCCATATTGATACCGAGTTTCGGTACACAACTCTACTCCTGACAGTAGCTGCTAGCATTATAGCTATATATTCTGATGGTCTTTATGATAAGCATTCCCATCATGGTATTTTTCTGATAAACTTCCATATTTTGATCCCAGTTTTCAGGGTGCTCTCCTCTCTTCTCGTACCATCCCTGATGGGCAGCTGGTCGCGCAGGGGCGTGCTGGAGCTGTACAGGGCGCTGCTCCGTGCAGGACGTCACCTTCAGTACACCGACCGTAACTACTATCGGCGGGCTGTTGCCCGTGAGTTTCGCCGCTGCCAGGCCCTGACGCTGCCCCAGGAAAAAGAGGACGCATTCCAGAGGGGCCAGTTCTTCCTCACCAGCAGACTCGGCGGGCTTATGTAGGAGGAAACGGGTCACCGCTGCATCTGGAGGGGGATCGAGTTCACTTGGTGGAGTATTTTCCTCTTATCAGTTGAGTTCAGAGTGATGGCAGGGGTGAACGGAGACCACAAAGGAAAGAAGGACGACAATGGGATTGGAACGGCCATTGATTTTATGCTTTCTAATGCCAAGCTGGTGCTGGGAGTGGGAGGAGCCGCCATGCTGGGTATCGCTACACTTGCTGTCAAACGAGTACGTATGAATACTTCCTTAAGTGGCATAAACACACTCTCTTAACATGTCATGTTTGTGTTTTGAATTTCTTTGAATATAGATGTATGACCGGGCCATCAGCGCCCCCACCAGTCCTACAAAGATGGAGCAGACTGGGAAGCGGAGCTGGGAGGAGCCTGTCTGGATGGGGTCGTCACCCAGGGTGTTGAACCACGACATGAAGACCACCGCTAGCAGGTCTATGCAGAATCTGCCCACGTCGTCACGTGCTTTTGAACCAGGTGAGCAAAGGAAACCACAGGTGAAGATGAAATATTTCCATTTGAAACGTCTTTGATATTCTGAGTGAGTTTGTGATCAGAAAGTGTTTTTGGTTTTCTGTGCTCACAGACGGCCCGTTCAGAGGATTGTGGCTCTTCCTTTACAGTGGGTGCTACGAGCTATACTGATTTAGTTTCACATAGTTTAGCTAAACGTCATCATACCCTGTAGGTTCCCCTAATATGTGGATTGTAGATGAAGTTCTTTGAATGTCATTTTTAGTTAATGTTGGTCATTTGAAGTAAAAGAGCCATGTTTGTTACGTTTGGCCCAAATATCAGCTGGCAGTAGCACAAAGCTAACATAATTACACATTGTAATATCTAAATATAGCCTTTCTGGATAAAACAAGCCCTAATCCTAGGACGGGGTGTCAAGCTTATATTACTTCAGGGGCCATGTACGGAGCAGTTTATCTTAAGTGGGCTGCAGATTATAGATGGGAAAATTAAAAATTTAATCAATGTGCTCTAGTTTGTGCTTCCACATATAAATAAATGATAAAATATGTATAGCGCTGATAACATTAAAGCAAAAGTGACTAATATCAGTCCCTGCAGGATCTTCACTTTCAATTTATTTTTTGATTTTGTGACCTATTTTATTTAATTTGAGGACATTTTGTGAAATAATTTTAATAAAATTGCAGGATTTTGGAAAAATTAAAAAAACATTTTTAACAATTTGAGATTGAAAATGACTGCCATCATGTGATATAAGCATGGGGAAATTGTGAGCCCTGCAAATATTGTGTAGTTTCATTGAATTTGTGAGATATCTTTAATCTTTAATTTGCGCAATAATTCCTTTTTTGTTTTTTGTTTTGGGCATAATTGGATGCTTTAAAGGGCCAGATTTGGCCCCCGGGCCTTGAGTTTGACACGTGTCCTACAGGGCTACAGTTCTGCGTGTTTTAGATGCTTCTTTGATTGGACTGGCCGAGGGCCTCATTTATCAAACATTTAGTAGAATCTACACTAAAAGTGAACGTACGTCAAGAATCTGAAAATGTGCTATGCCAAAATATTTCCGATTTATGAAACCGTGCGGACCTCACCTGAACACACTTTTCCCTCTATAAATTACAGCCCAACTAGAAGTTGGCGCAGGTGAATTCACCTCACATTCCACGGTCAACACGCCCACATTCTACCATAAATGTTGATGCAGAGGAGCTCATGAATGAATTTTGTATCAAAATAAGTTACTGACCAATTGGCATTTACGCTTGATCATGGCAGGAAATACAATGAAAAGGAATTTCAGAACAAGGAAGGAATGCATGTGTGTGATGAAGGCCAGAAAACAGAGGATTTATTTGGTGGTCACAGTAATATCATAAATAAATGAACAAGTTATTTGCAGCAGTCATCACTGCTGTAAAAGGTGACAGTGGACTTCAGAAGAAATCCCCCCCCACTCCCCCCCCTTACCATTTTAAATAGGGAATTGGCTACCGTGGACTCCTTCAGGTTCTTGGGATCCACAATCTCACAGGACCTGAAGTGGACCTCCCACATAGACTCAACCAGGAAAAAGGCACAGCAGAGGATGTACTTCCTGCGACAGCTGAGGAAGTTCAACCTGCCCCAGGAGCTGCTGATCATGTTCTACACCTCCATCATTCAGTCTGTTCTGTGCACCTCCATCACTGTCTGGTTTGGATCTTCAACCAAACTAGACAGACACAGACTACAAAGGATAGTCAGGACTGCAGAAAAGATCATTGGTGTTGATCTGCCCTCCATCCAAGACTTATACCTGTCCAGGGTCAGGAAACGGGCAGGTAGCATCACTGCAGACCCCTCCCACCCTGCACACAATCTGTTTAAACTCCTCCCCTCTGGCAGACGCTACAGATCACTGTACGCCAAAACTACCCGCCATAAAAACAGTTTCTTCCCCCAGGCTGTCACTCTGATCAACACTAAACAGTCAAAGAGTGTCAGTCCTGTTTCTGTGAAAAAACCCTGGAACCAAACATAACAACCTTGGATCAATCTGACACTGAGAATGTTCATGTACATACCTTTAATTTAAATGTTCTACTGCACTACTTATCAATGCTCTACTGCACTATTTTCCTTTTATTATTATTATATTTTATTATTATCTTTCTTTTCTATTATTTTCCTTCTTTTATCTTATTTTTTAATTTTTATTTTGTATCTATTTAATTATTTTTTATACTATTATTATTATTATTATTATTATTATTATTATTATTATTATCTTGTTATTTGCACATTCTAGCCTAACTACTGTTTTTATTTATACTTATGTTTATACTTATTATCATCTTTTCTAGCTGATTGTTTATTGTTGAAAAATTTTTGTTTTCACTATTGGAGAGAGCACAGTTGACCGAGTCAAATTCCTCGTGTGTACAACATACACTTGGCGAATAAAGATGATTCTGATTCTGATGTGATAGCCTGAGACGCACCGTCAGTGTTTCTGCTACAGGACAAACCTGATCCCACACTGTAGCACCTTCACAGTTGAAACTTATCATTTCGGGAAGTTTTAGGGTTGCAGGAAAGTGCGCACAAGCGCAGCTTACCCCCTCTATGCTGTGCAGTTTGGTGCAGCGTGTCAAACGGCTTTCCACTGCACTCTGTTACAGACACTGCTGTGTGTCAAGATTAATGGATTATGTGTTGATGCCACCGTGCACCAAGTTTGTCCGATTGTATTCACATTTTATGGTTCATGACATGTACTGGTTCATGCATTCATTTTCATTCGGAACCTTAAAATGAATATTTAAATCCGAGAGCTGATGTCTCACTATTTGCTATGATTATGTAGATCTATAACTCTTATAACACTTATCTGATATGTGAGCACATTAAATGTATGAGAGTAATCTGGCTTCAATTCAAGTGTACGTGCACCAGGTTCAGAGTAAGCACACCAGGGCGTACATTTTCACACTACGTTTATTTTTATAAAATACCAACCTTTGGTTGGGAAGTGGTGGATACCGCTTTTAAGCCCCGTTTATTGCGTAAGCAAGCTTAATAAATGAGGCCCCATGTTATTTAGAGCGCTATGATCAAGCCTGTGACAGCTTGGGTGTGTTGGAGCAGGACTGCTGCCCTTGAGGACCTTTTTCTGAAAACCAGTCCAAGTATTTAACTTACCGCACACTTTCTGATGGTCGGGGACCTTTGCTGTAGTAGACACTAATCAAACACCTGCTTAATTAATTGTAGCTGTTGTAAAGACTTCTAATTAAACACTTGAACTTACTCATCAGAATTTGCTGCTAAATGTGTAACTTAGATTGACAATATCAAAAAGAAGAGGGAAAAAAGCAAAACAAAGTTGTAAAGCACAGAACAGAATAGGCATTTAGAAGGTGTGTTTAATAAATCAGGGTTCTCGCCAGTGCTGTTGAGCGTAGGGGCCCCCTGTGGTGTGATGTCTGTTTTTTCTTCTTTTTAATCGGTACCGTCATAATAATTGTTGCACACTTGGACACAAAAAGCACTTCCAGGCGTGCACGGGTTGTTTAAACACTTTTTAATCTGTGTCCATAACAGTTCCAATATTACTGCGGGTCCCACATAATACGTCATTTATATTTGAAAAGTGCATCTTCGAATCGGTCTTTTTGAATCAACTGTTATTTCTTGTCTCTACAGTGTGTTAGTAATAATTAGTGGATAATCTATACCAAGCATGAGTAACTCTTTAACTCATTCATCATCACCTTCAGCTATTCAATAATTAACTTTAAGCTTTAAAGTAAGACTGGAACAAAGATTAAGAAACAACAAAAAACCTTTAGCTTTACTTAAAAAAAAAATTGTGGCCATCAGAGAATTGTAAATTTCAAAATGTTCGGGTGCCCCCTCACCCCCCACGACACTTGGGCCGGCATAACTAGTGATCCATCTACATTGTGAAAAATTCTTTGTGAGAACCCTGTAATTAAACATATTTAAATGTAAGAAATGATCCTATTGTTTCTAAGCAATCTTTAATAACCAAAAAAGATCCCTGCAATGAAACATTTTGTACAAATGGTACAGCCCTTAGTCTTCATTGATAGGACAACGTTAGATTTAGAATTGAACAATGACAGTCAGATGACTGGTCCATGAGTTGTTGATCTTTATTGTTGATCTTTTCCTCAGACTGTTTGCGTAGAGTTGTCGGCCGTTCTGCAGTCTCAGCGAGCAGTGCTACGCAGTCCGACATGCTTCGGGCCCGGATGCGTCTCTCTCTGCAGGAGCACCTGTGGGAGTTTTACCAAAACAACGTCAACATTCCTCCTGAGGAGCAGACGGTGGCCAGACGGGCAGCACTGGACATCTGTGCAGAGGTGCGAGTGTTTCTCCACGCTAAGCTGCCTGACATGCCCCTCAGAGAGATGTACCTGAGCGGTAGTCTGTACGATGACCTGCAGGTAGGAGTCACTGCACCAGCTCTGCTTTCACCTTCTGTTTCGGTCTTATGGTGCGTTTTCACTGGCGGTATCGGCTCTACTCAGCTCGACTCAACGCTTTTTTTTTTTTTTGCATGTTTCCATTGGGGGAAAATGTACCTCCTCCGTGGTATCTGATGCTGCTTTTATTAGTACCTCCTTTGTTGAGGTTCCAACAACAGCAGCCCTGGTCTGAAAATGTGACGTAGACTCAAAGCAGACGCTGATTGGTTCAGAGAATCATCACAATGTAGAACAGGGGTGGGCAAATCCAGTCTTTGAGTTTCGGATTCCTGAGACTTTTTGATGTGTCCCTGCTCCAGCACACCTGAATCAAATGAATGACTCGTTATCATGCTTCTGCAGAGCTTGATGACAACACATTGGTTTAAACCAGGTGTGTTGGAGCAGGGACACATCTAAAAGTCTCTGTAGTCCGGCCCTCAAGGACTGGAGTTGCCCACCAGTCATCGACTCACATACAGAGAGGAAGCATTTGGCCACCATTGATTTTTGTTGCCGATCTTGTGAGGATGGCATCAAAAAAGTGCAATCAGTGGAGTCTGGTAGTTTCACTTGTCAGGTTGGTGCTCAGTGGAAACGCTCCAGAAAAACAGTATTGGGTCCCGAAAGCGAGGAGTGCGGAGCCGTGTAGAGCCAATACCGCCAATGGAAACGTGCCAACAGAGGATTATAAATCTATTTATTTCCCATCTTCCAGGTGGTGAGGGCGGATCACGTCCAGCTAATGGTGCCTCTTATCTTAGAGAAGAATCTGTGGTCGTCCATCCCAGGAGAGGAAACCATCATGAACGTTCCAGGTTTTTGGCTCGTCCGCAGGGAGAACCTGGAGTATTTCCCTCGGAATAGCAGCTACTGGGACCGCTGCATGGTGGGAGGGTACCTCTCCCCAAAGTCAGTCCTTGAGGTCTTCGATAAGCTGGTTGCAGGTTCTATTAACTGGCCTGCCATAGGGAGTGTCCTGGACTACGTCATTCGTCCGGTGGTTCCTTCAGAAACACTCACCTTGGAGGTTCAATATGAGACTGACCGGAAGCTCTACGTGGACTTCCTACCTCTGCTGGTGATGGAGGATGGAACGTTGCTCATCGCTAAACCGCATCGCCTAGCAGCAGAGCGCCACGAAAACCTGTGGAGGCAAAGCTTTCGAGTGGCCGAGACAGCACGCCTGCGAGCTCTGGACCAGGAGGACGGAGGCTGTCGGAGCGCCTGCCTCAAGGTGGCCAAGACCATGTGCAAGCTGAACCCCGCCCTGCACCAGCTCAACAGCAGCCAGCTCACCAACATCATCCTGCTGCTGAGCGAGAAGGAAGGCGACTGGACCCAGGAGGCACTGGCCGACCGCTTCCTGCAGCTTCTGCGTGCACTGGTGGGCCACCTGGAGGCCGGGAGGCTGCCCTGCGCTCTCAGTCCTAAAGTCAACCTGTTCTGTGAGCTGACGGAGCAGGAAGTGGACCAGCTGGGATACACGCTCTACTGTGCTCTGTCAGATCCACAAGAGCTGCTTAGAACTGCACAACGACCTCATCCTGAAGAAGAACTACAACACCATGCACTGTTTTAAAGATTAGAACAGAAAACCATCTGCATGAAACAATCATCTCACACTCAACACACACACTGCTCTGATGAGGCTGGATAGAGTTGATCTCTCTCTGTGAATCCATCGTTAGTGGTTGTATTTCAGTTTGTTTTTAGCAGGACCCACATGTCACATGCCTTTTTTTTTTTTATTATTAAGGGCAAGAATGTAAACTGCCAACGTAAAGGGTAATAAACTGCCTGAAGGACTCAACATTGTTGAGTTGCAGATAAATCAAGTGTCTTCTTTTGTTCCTGCTTTATTTTCTGTTTCTATTCAGTGACTTCTCAGTGTGTGTTAGGATGTCCACTTTATTAAACGGGGATCAAGCACTAACCTGTATGCTAATCTGTCAGGGGGAGGGTCTGTGTGATGCTGAGCATGAGTTTTAAGTCTGCTGTCATGAAATATGGAGATTAAAGGATTTGTTCATGATCAAATCAATGAGCTGCACTCGTCGGGCTTTGTCCTGATTTATTAGTTTATTGTACGATGAGTTGTTTATCCTTTAATTGTTTACATCCTCCATCAAATAGTATTTGTTACAAACCAAATGTTCACCA
Source organism: Gouania willdenowi (assembly GCF_900634775.1). Lineage (NCBI taxonomy): Eukaryota > Metazoa > Chordata > Actinopteri > Blenniiformes > Gobiesocidae > Gouania > Gouania willdenowi. The sequence continues at coordinate 4,779,702 of NC_041051.1, read as the reverse complement.
GCTTTTGCTTTAATTTAAGGTCAGGGTTATATTTTCTTGGATTGTTGCCTTTGGAAACTTGGTTCAGTTGTGGTTTTGCACACATTAGTGGAAGCTCAGCCTATAGAGGTGTGTATTAGCCAGGTTTGGGGTCAATTACATTTTTCAGTTAAAATTACATTTTCAATTACGATTAGGGTGATCAGCTTTTTTTTCCATCTACAATGAAATTACAAATATTTTGTATCCTCAGAAAATCAATTACCTAAGTTTCAATTACAATTATACATACTGAGCCTGAAATAAGTAACCCAAACGTTAATCTTCCTAAATCAGCTGTAAAACACACTACATCCAATCCAACTTTATTTATAAAGCACTTTAAAAACTCAGGAAGAGGGGAACAAAGTGCTGTACACTATAAGACAAACAAGTCAATATTAAATCAATGCAATTTTAAAACCAAAGTAAAAATATGTTTTTAAAAGAGATTTTAAAATAGGCTGGAAGCCTCTAATATGAAGTGGCAGAGCGTTCCACAGCTTCAGACCCGGAACTGCTAAAGCTCGGTCATCTGTGAGCTTTTTCTGCTGTCTGGCACCCTTAGTAGTCGCTGGTCAGCTGATCTAAGTCCCCGAGCTGGGGCAGGGACATAGGGGTGAAGGTCAGCCAGGTATTTGGGTGCAAGGCCATGGAATGATTTAAAAACAAATGACCTGGCAGCCAGTGTAAAGTGCTCAGAACGGGAAATGTGCACAAATGTCCTTGTGCCAGTTAAAAGCCGTGCAGCAGTGTTCTGTACCATGTGGAGACGACGAATAGAGAATTTACTAATCCCAACATACAGTGAGTTACAGTAGTCCAGTATAGAGGGAATGACATGGATCACTGTCTCAAAATGTTGCTAAGTAAGCATTGGTTTGATTTTGGCCAGTTGCTGTAAATGAAAAAAGCTTGATTTGACAACAGCTCTGATCTGGATATCAAAAGTGAGGGTTTCATCGAGCTTAAAATCAAGGTTTGTGACACTTGTTTTCACATTCAGACCATGGAACTCAGCGATACAGTTAAAAGCAATGACTTCTGTTTTCCTTTGATTAAAATGTAGGGCTATCCAAGCCCTTATGTCCACCAAACAGTCTGTTAGGCTTTGTTTATTCTAACAGGGAGATGTATTTGCATGTCGGCCGCATAACAATGAAAATGTACGTTGTGTTTTCTAAATATGGAGATAGAGGGCAAATAGATGGGGCCCAAAACTGAACCCTGGGGGACCCCACATGTTAGAAGAGCAGTACACGACACACAGTTACCAAGGCCAACACAAAAGGTTCTGTTTGTCATATATGACCGGAACCACTAAAGAGCTAATCCTTTAACCCCTACCCAATGCTCTAAGCAAGACATCAGGATGTCAAAAGCTGCAGTTAAATCTAAAAGCACAAGAGCAAGACAATCACAAGAGTCAGTTGCTAAAAACACATCATTTAAAAGTTTGAGGAGTGCAGTTTCAGTGCTGTGCGGGGGTTTAAAACCAGATGGGAGAGTTTCTTATTTACAAGGAAGGCCAACAACTGATTATGGGCAATTTTTTAAAAAAAACATTTTGAGAGAAACTTTCATTTTGAGATCAGCCTGAAGTTTGCCAACTCTGAAGTGTTCAGACTGGGTTTTTGGAGGAGTGGTTGCACAATTGCAAGTTAGCAATTTTCTGGCACCGTACGTGTTGACGGCTACTATTTATCAGCATTAAAAGAGAAGGTCCTAACACTAAAAAAAAAAATCTAATATCTTTCCTATCTATTGGTTACCTTGTTAGACTTCCTAATCAATAGAAATATAGGTTTTAATGTTTTTGGTTTGGGCATCTGATCCTTTTTTGTGTCAGTATAGCTCAATATTTATATTTTTTGGTAAAATGTGGGGAAGCTTGATATGAAACATATTTTAACAATTGTTTACTACGTATGTATAGAACTGTACATAGAACTGTAACATGATTCACCAGTTTTGCGTTGACAATTTATTTAGAACTTTCATGGCAATTACAATTACAAAGTCAATTATCTAATCTCAATTACGATTATGACAGCAAGTGAGCAGTGTATTTTAATTATGTTAACTTTTATTCGGTTATTTATCTCAAGCTCAGTAATTGTGATTAATTGTAATTGAACTTAAGTAATCATTAGGCCTGCATGATTATGGTCAAAATGATAACCCCGATTATTTTTTATCAATATTGTAATCACGATTATAATCACAACTACAGTACGTATCATATTACTGGAAAATCTGTGTTTTTATTGCACTACTTTTAAATTTAAATTAATTATAATGAAAAACAATTAGCCCAAGATTTTAAAATGTATTAAAGGCTAACTGAATACACTTTTAGAGTGCAGAGCCTGTATTTTAAATGTAAATATTGCCGATCGGGTAAATTTAATCGTGGCAACCAAAATTGTGATCACGATTAACATTCGATTAATTGTCCAGCCCTATTAATTGTAATTGAACTTTAGTAATTGACTTTACGAGGATAAAGAATTATACTTGTAAAAAATCCTGGTCACTGTAATCTTAACTTCATTGTAATTGAAAATGTAATTGCAACTGAAAAATGTAATTGACCCTGATCCTGGTTAAAAGTGCTGAAAGCAGAGAGCAAAGGGAACAAAATAAAGCTTTTAATGGACTGAAAATGGAGTAACGAAGTAAATGTGTGTTTATGTGTGTCATCAGATCAGCACAGTGTGTGTTATGTAACAACAGCTTTGATCTTATTTCAGGATGTCTAATGTTAGATTAGCCTGATGGATCAGACTGGGTTAGAGCAGTAACGTTTTCATTCAGTCCATTATCACAGCCAGAGCCAAACTACTGTGTGTAAATATATGGTCAACATGTCTTCTGTTGTCACTCTCAGCCTTAGGATAATTATCTAAATGCAGTGGTTCAGAGGTTCAGTGTATGTAAAGTGTACATAACACAAAGAGTAGGTTTCTTATTCATTCATTTTGTCCTCTCAGTTATCAATTATACAGATAACGGTGGAGAAGGCAGGTGAATATTTTTGTATTTATTGTACATTTGTAATCAAAAAGATGAATATTTATTTGCACTGATGCAGATTTGTGCTTTGCTCTGCGTGTACCATAAGTATACAGTAGATCTTTTATTTTCTCAGTCTTCCTCTGCACACTTTGTTGGTCTTTTTTAAAGTACAAATTTCACCTTTGCTATCATGATAGGGAGTCACTGTGCCACATTCGTAAAGCTAAGGTAAGAGAAAAACCCAAAGGGTGTCACAGCCTCTCACTGATGGAGGAGCACCTAGTCATAATCATAGTCATAGCCATAGTGATAGTCATAGTCATAGTCATAGTGATAGTCATAGCCATAGCCATAGCCATAGTCATAGCCATAGTCATAGCCATAGCCATAGCCATAGTCATAGCCATAGTGATAGTCATAGTCATAGTCATAGCCATAGCCATAGTCATAGCCATAGCCATAGCCATAGTCATAGTCATAGTCATAGCCATAGCCACAGCCATAGCCATAGTCATAGCCACAGCCATAGCCATAGTCATAGTCATAGCCATAGTCATAGTCATAGCCATAGCCATAGTCATAGCCACAGCCATAGCCATAGTCATAGCCACAGCCATAGCCATAGTCATAGCCATAGTCATAGTCATAGCCATAGTCATAGCCATAGCCATAGTCATAGGCATAGCCATAGCCCAGTCATAGTCATAGTCATAGCCATAGCCATAGTCATAGCCATAGCCCAGTCATAGTCATAGTCATAGCCATAGCCATAGTCATAGTCATAGTCATAGTCATAGCCATAGTCATAGCCATAGCCATAGTCATAGTTGCATGCTATGTATGTTTTCCTGGCCTTTTCTTTAAGTTGTTTAATCTTTTTTTTACTGCTGAAATTTACCATTGCATCTATTTGTATACTTCATTAAATTAAATGTTTAAATAACTTTGGTTTGTTTTTTAAATGTATGGCAGAAGTCTGATGCCAAACAACCCTTTAGTATAGATATAGGGAGATAGAACATGTGTTCATGTTAACCATTGCTCAGAAAGTCTGACATGAAAACTAACTACCAGCCTCTGTCCATTTTAAATAAACACTATAGTAGGGCTGCACAATTAATCACATTTTAATCCTTATCACAATTTTGGTTGTCATGATTAACTTAACCTGATCGTCTGCAATATTTACATGTAAAAAATACAGGCTCTACACTCTATAATAATGTATTTATTCATAGGCTTTGGTACATTTTACAGTCTTGGGTTAATTTAATTTATTTTTGGTGTATAATTCCTATTTAAATTTTCATTTTGCACTGTAAACTGTACAAATGTTTGTTTAAAAGTAGTGTAATAAAAACATTTTTTTTCCCCTAACATGTTAAATAATGTGATTATAATCGTGATTATAATATTGATCAAAATATAGCGATCATCATTTTGGCCATAATCGTGCAGCACTATAGTGTAAAATGTAATTCGGCCTATTTGTTATACTAAAATAGGATTTAATGCTATAACAACATTCAGTCAGTTAAATATGTGTAATGATGAAAAAATATATGTTGAACATGCATCAAAACTTAAAATAATATTTGGGTTAAAATGACATGTTTAACTTAGTAACATAACTTAACATAATTTTTATGTGATGGATTAATCCATCACATAAAAATTAAGGATTTTGTGAGATTTAACAATGTTGAAGGTACAGTGTACAGAAAGAATAAGTGAAACGTCTCATTTTGTTCACTTTATTATAATGTAATATTTAATATAGCAACAGAAAAAATACAGCATTAAAAGCACTGATGTTCACTGTTTAAGTGTTATATAGTTCAGTATAAAAACGCAGTATTTTCAAAGGACATGTTCTGAAATACAACACTGCTTTCAATGTTTTTGTAATAATTAAATATTACGCTAAATGTAGAATCTTGTGATTTTGGCTTAACTCTAACCTAATCAAAAGTAAAAGGTGTCCCAATCCGATATCGGTCCAATAATTTAAAAAAAATTATTGTATTAAAATATTATTATTTATTATAGATTTTTTTTTTTTTTTTTCGATTATCATCACATTAACATCCCCCATCTGAGGTTCCTGAAGAGAAGAACAACCAGAGAAAGAAGAAAATAAGCCTCTTAATACCTGCATCAAACCTGCCACTGAATGGAAAACACACCATATCTCTATTTTCATACTAAAATTACAACCATCAACCTATTAAATAATTATATGAAGCAGGGGCGTCAAACTCATTTTAGTTCAGGGGCCAAATATGGAGTAGTTTAGAAAAAAAAGCTAATTTAACTATATATTGAACTAATAATTTCTCCAAGTTTGCACTTTGATGTATGTTAAGAATTCTTGAAGTTGTAGGTTACTGTGTATTCATTCTCTTATTTTGAAATGGGCGCTCTTATTTTGAAAGGTGTTTATGCAGTGTTTTCCTCTTTTCCTCTTTTTTACAGCGGTGCAGCAGTCACTGATGATGTAAGTTATGTTTATAGTGATGTGAAATGAATATATACCTGTTACTTACCTCTTCTGATAGTGTTGTTTAGCTCCTTGTGTGTATTTGCACTCTTTAAAATGTGAGTTTTCACTCTGTAGCATGATCGTGATTCAGCATTGTTTAAGCTAACAGAGTTGGTTGGTATGGCTGTTTGCCTCAGATTGTTTCCAGATTACATGTATGCTATGTGATTTCAGTATATATTAGGAGGTTGATGTTGGTAAATGTAATCTCTACTTATTGTGTTTATTTACAGCATTTTAATTTACAGTAGTACGCAATGCTAATTTAGTCTTTTATTTCTTGTTGTATATTTCTAGAAACTGATATTCTGTACCCAGATGCATCGCTGTGCACATACAGTTCATCAGTAAACAGTTAATACTCATCTGATGTCCCGTGTGCTCTCTGACCAGAGCCCTGCAGTGGTCAGTTAGGCTAAAATCAGCAATCAGAGGTTATAATCCTCAACAAAGGTCCTTCGAGCCGGATAATCGACTGCTGCAGAATGTCATCAGAAGATTATACAACGTCCCTACCTCATATGGATGTACGAGAGCGACAAGTGAGACAGCGCCGCACACCTAGGCATCTAGAGGAGTACATCCTTGCCTACAATCCTCATAGGCCTGCCCCATCCTCCCACCCTGACAACGGAGAACGTGAGGAGCAGAGAGGAGCAGCGGCCACAGCAGACAGCAGACAAGCAGATGCAACTTCTCATCATGGTGCAAGCGGAGCCTCACATAGCTCTAACTCAGGTGACCCATTGAGCACAATATCACTGAAACAACTCATTGAATCTCTATCCAGGAGCGAGGAGGAGGAAAGGGCAGAGATAGCTGAAGTCACTCACAAACTCCGTCAGTATGAACATCGACAACGTCGTCGTCAAGAACTACTAGGGCACGTCACATCATTCCTGTGGGAAGAAGAGGAGAATGAGGAGGCTTGCAATGTGAAGGGTACCATGCTCACTCAAGTACAAAGTCAATCCTCACTTCGCACTCCTACCTTCACTCTCTGAGCTATCCCCCTTCAGCAAAGAGGCAGGTGCAAAACATGGAGTCTCACATTGAAAGACACACACCAAATGTGATTTCAACATTAGAGGGAGAAGCTGAACTGAGAGACTCTCCCTCTATCATAACAAGTGAAAGAGCAAAATCTGCATTTACGCCAATACATTCAGTCCCCCTGAAACAGCCACACTCCCCCTATTCAACCATCTCTGCTGGAATGATGACGCCAACCTCGGCTCCAGGACACCTCATAAAGCCAGTCCCTCTACAGCCCTATATGACGGAGCTGTATCACTGTGAGGATGGAGTTTCCGACAGACACCAGCCTCAGGTACCACAGCTTTTAACGAACACAGCCCTGCCTTACAATCCCACGCCTCCAGCTTTACATCAGAGACTTCCCCCATCTCAAGCCCCCTCAACTTATGGCCTGCCTCATTATGTACCTGTGCCGCCATCAGTAGTTGCACCACAGACTCTTCCATCTGGAATTAGTAACACCCCTGCAGCTGTTCAGTCGCAGTTCCCAACAAGTCAGATCATAGCCCCACACAACTTTGGTCTGCAACCACGCTCCATATATGGTGTGCCCAAACCCAAAATCCCAGATTTCACTACAGATAGTGAAAGGGAATTTGCTGACCTGAAGTTAGCCTTGGACAACCTGCTCGAACCTTATCCTGAACTGACTGAAATATACAAATACCATGTGCTACTCGGAACACCTCAAACTCCCTGAGGCACAGATGATTGGCCAGTCATGTCGACATGATCCTTTTCCCTACACAGCAGCTATGCAAGCACTACAGCTCCAGTACGGCCAGCCACATCAGCTAGCACAGAGTGAAATAGCAGCTATTCTCACAACACCTGATGTGAAGTCCGGAGATGCACGCACCTTCCAGAGCTTCGCTCTCAGAGTCCATCTCCTAGTTAGTATGCCACTCTCCCTGGAGGGATCCCAAGGGATGGAGCTCAACTGTTGCTCACATGTTGACCGCCTACTTAGTAAGCTGCCCAAATATCACAGAGATGGGTTCATTGAATACCTCCAGCTACAGGGAAAGCTCAACACCACAAACCTCAATCCCTACAACCTCCAAGACTTGAATAGTTGGCTTCAAGGTAAAAGCTCAGCAGCAGCGTCTATCAAACAGACTAGTGCAGCACTACCAACTGGAGAAACCTGCTCGCAACGGGAAGGAGAAAATATAAGGAGAAATATAAGGGCAAAAGTCAGAGCGTAGCTGTGTACCATGGGGCAGAGCCCACTCAGCCAAACGCCTCCAACAAAAATAGGTCATCTGGTGGCAAGAAACCCTTTAAGGTGCACTGCCTCTTCTGTGAAAGCAAAGAACAGAGGTTAGTTTTACCCTACTGATGATGTGTTGTTGCAATAGTAATAGCCGCTGTCCCAGCATTAAAGTGCAATCAACAACTGAGCTGGACAGATGGATAACAGAAGGGAAACGTTGCTGGAGATGCGCACGTGCTCACACACCTGAGTCTTGCAACCTCAAGAAACCTTGCAGCGACTGCGGTGACATCCACCTTCAAGTGCTTCACAATGTCGCTCAGTGTCGCTCCACCGATCTACAGCCAAGATCCTCAGAGAGTCGAGTCTACTTGACACCCAGCATAACGACCAGCAAAGTGCTCCTGAAGGTGGTTCCTGTCTTGCTGCACAACAATCGTAATTCGGTGGAAACCTTTGCTGTATTAGATGATGGAGCACAACGCACTATGATCTTACCAGCAGCTGTCGAGCTGCTTCAGCTGAATGGAGAGCCAGAGACCCTCACCCTACGCACAGTACGTACAGACATCACACAACTTCAGGGTTCAAAGGTTAGTTTCCAGATCTCCCCCAGAGCCAACCCACAGAAGCGATACAAAGTTCAGGGAGCATTCACCGCCACAGGTCTGGATCTAGTAGAACAAACCTACCCTGTACATATGCTTCAAAGACGACACTCACCTGCGAGGTGTACCGCTGCAGCCTTTCCAAAAGGTACGGCCACTAGTGTTGCTCAGTTCTGATCATGTACACCTCATCACGGCAACTGATTCAATCCGCAGAGGGTCTAATGGTGGACCAAAAGCCATTCACACTGTCTTGGGATGGGCCCTGCAAGGCGCAGAGAGGTGCGTGCCAGAGCAATCTCCGGTGCAGCAGTGTCTCTTCACTCCAGTCATCAGCCCAGACGACCTCCTCTACCGGAAAGTCAAACGGTTGTGGCAACTGGATGTTTTGCCCTTCCGAAATGAGAAATTGGCTGTCCGCTCTTGTGAGGACCAGGACACCATTAGCCTCCTGGAAACCAAAACACAGTGACACAAAGTGGAAGGAGTCTACCGGTACGCAACCCCACTCTTAAGAAAACCGGGAGCACTTAAACTCAATAGCTCCGCACAGTCAGTTATGGTTCATCTGAGGGCCACAGAGAGATGACTCAAGAATGATCCGGAGAAAGCAGCAACCTACTCAGCTGAGATCAACAAACTCATCAAAGCTGGGTACGTAAAGAAGCTCCACCCGAAAGACGTAGAACAGTCGGCAGAAGCATGGTACTTACCCCATCATCTGGTGTGCCACAACAACAAACCACGTCTGGTTTTCGATTGTTCATTTTGGCTCCAAGATGTCGCCCTGAATGAACAGCTCCTACCTGGGCCTACGCTGGGTCCATCACTGGGTGGGGTCCTCCTTCGCTTCAGGCAACACCAGGTAGCAGTAAGCAGTGACATTCGTGCAATGTTTCATCAAATCTGCCTGCTACCTGAAGACAGACCACTCCTCCAGTTCATCTGGAGGATCCTGCGCTGCGAAGACCAACCAGATGTGTACGAGTGGCAGGTGTTGCCATTTGGTACAACAAGCAGCCCATGCTGTGCCATTTTTGCGCTCCAGCAACATGCTCGTAATCACCAGGACACCCATCCTGAAGTGCTAAAGTCTGTACAGCAGAGCTTCTATGTTGACAATTGCCTTGAGAGTTTTCCTACTGTATCTACAGCCAAGCAGAGGGTCGACCAGTTGCGCACCCTACTGGCAGAGGGAGGGTTTGACCTCAGGCAGTGGGCCAGTAATCAATCCACGGTGGTCACCCACCTTCCGACCAACGCAAGATCCTCAGCTACGGAGCAGTGGCTGAGCCAGAGCCGTACTGACCTACTTGAACCCACCTTAGGCTTGAGGTGGAACTGTGCAGCTGATACCTTTATCTATCAGTACCGGATAATTGAACACTCTGTGCTGACAATGAGGACAGCGTATCAAGTGTTAGCTAGTCAATATGACCCATTAGAGTTCATTGTGCCATTTACAACTCGAGCCAGGGTGCTAATACAGCAGCTCTTGTCCAAAAAAAGGGGCTGGGATGATCCTGATATACCTCCTGTCCTCAGAGAATCCTGGGAAATCTGGGAGAGTGAGCTGAAGCACCTCAGCAGTGTATCCAACCCCGCTGTTACTCGCCTGTCCCAGTAGAAGGTACCGATGTCAAGTGTGACCTCCATGTGTTTTGTGACGCTTCGGAGCAAGCATATGGAGCAGTCGCTTACCTTACAGTCTGTGCAGGAGACTCTATCCACACCTCCTTCGTGATGGCAAGATCCAGAGTCGCTCCAAAAAGGCAACAGTCTATCCCACCCTTGGAGCTCTGTACAGCATTAGCCGGAGCTCAATTGGCCAATCTCATAGAAACTGAGATGTCGCTCCCCCTCCGACAAACAGTTCTGTGGTCTGACTCTACCACAGTATTGGAGTGGCTACAATCCGATTCCTGTCGTTATAAGGTGTTCGTCGGAACTCGGGTGTCAGAAATACAGGAGCTGACTGACCGAAGGTTCCTGGCGCTACGTGGACAGTCTAAACAATCCAGCCAATGACATAACCAGGGGAAAGCCACTGTTGGATCTCGCAGAACCTGGACGCTGGAGTCAAGGCCCCCTGTACCTCAAGCAAAGCACAGAACATTGGCCGGCGAAGCCTAAGCAAACTACGACAGCAGGCTCATCTGAACTTAAATGTATCACCTTTTGTTGCTTTACGGCCGTGGAGCCCAATAAGATTCCTGATTCTAGTCAGTACAGCTCATGGGAGAAGCTGGTAGAGGCAACCCAACAAGCTCATGGGGCAGCCACAGACCAAGAACATGATCAGCTCCTCAGTCGCAGAGACGCAGAGGTGCTGCTGCTGAGAGAGTGTCAAGCTCATAGCTTCTCTGAAGAAGTTGCAGCACTTAAAGCACAGAAACCTGTCCCGACTCACAGTCGTCTCCTCAACCTTGCTCCGGAGTGGGATTATGAAACTTGCCTCATTCGTGTGGGGGGAAGGCTGCGAAGGCTGCAGAATCTAAGCATTGGTGAGATTCATCCAGTTGTGCTGGATCCAAGGCATCCTGCAGTGAAACTCCTCATAAAGGACATGGATGAACATCTCTTACACCCCGGCACAGAATGAGTCTATGCAGAGTTGAGGAGACAGTATTGGGTCATACGAGGATGTCAGGCAATCCGACATCACCAACTCTACAGTTCAACTTGTCAGCGTTGGAGAGCGCAACCAAAGCAGATCTTCCCCCACAACGCCTCAGATTGCTGTGTCCGCCATTCTATTCAACTGGGGTTGATTGCTTCGGGCCTTACCTGGTTAAGATGGGTAGGTGGACAGAGAAGCGCTGGGGCGTAATTTTCAAGTATCTCACAACACGTGCAGTACACCTTGAGTTTTTGAACTCAATGGATGCCAATGCCTTCCTCCTCGCTCTGCATCGATTCATTGCTCGGCGGGGTCGTCCAAAGGAAGTGCTGTCAGATTGTGGTACTAACTTTCGTGGTGCAGAGCGAGAACTTCGGGAGGCTTTCGCCACAATGGAACCACAACTGAGAGAACAGCTGACAGCATATCAGATTGACTTCAAGTTCAACCCACCAAATGCGCCGCACTTTGGGGGGGGCATGGGAGAGAGAGGTGCGGTCGGTTAAATCTGGCCTTCAAGTGGCAGTGGGCAGTCAGTCTGTCTCAGAGGATGTCCTGTACACAGTTTTGGTGGAAGTGGAGGGGATCTTAAACTCAAAGCCACTGGGTTACGTGTCAGCTGATGTGGCCGATTTGGACCCCATTACTCCAAACATTCTCCTAATGGGGCGGAGGGATGCAGCTCTGCCTCAGGTGGTCTATGCTCCAATCGGCATGGGGCGAAGAAGATGGCGACACTGCCAAGCACTGGTGGATCAAATCTGGCTTCACTTCTCAAGGGACAATCTACCAAATCTCCAGACCAGGCAAAAGTGGCAAAGGTCATCACAGAACATCACTTTGGACTCTGTCGTACTAATCGTTGACCCATTACTTCCAAGAGCTCAATGGTCCATCGGAAGAGTCATCAAGGCTATTGCTAGCCCAGATGGATGTATCAGAATGGCAGCGGTCAAGGTCAAGGACAAAGTCTACGCAAGACCAGTTGCTCGACTTATTGAGCTTCCAGTCCTTCAGGATGACACGAAAGGCACTTGAAGAATCCCTGGTTTTACACATTTACAAGCAAATGTGGGGGCGGCTGTTAAGAATTCTTCTAGTTGTAGTTTACTGTGTATTCATTCTCTTATTTTTAAATGGGCGCTCTTAATTTGAAAGGTGTTTATGCAGTGTTTTCCTCTTTTCTCCCCACGTTTGTCTGTGGACATGTTTACAGCGGTGCAGCAGTCACTGATGATGTAAGTTATGTTTATAGTGATGTGAAATGAATATATACCTGTTACTTACCTCTTCTGATAGTGTTGTTTAGCTCCTTGTGTGTATTTGTACTCTTTAAAATGTGAGTTTTCACTCTGTAGCATGATCGTGATTTAGCATTGTTTAAGCTAACATGGTCCTCCTTCACTCCTGTCAGCCTACAGGATGTTCAAGTTTTAGTAGGAAAGATGAAACCCTCATCGAGCTCTGTAGACATTGTTCCTACTTCTCTGCTTTTAAATGTTTTTGATGTTATTGGTCCTTGGGTGGTAAAATTGATAAACCTCTCACTTTTATCTGGCTCGGTCCCCAGCTTTTTTAAACATGCGATAATAAATCTCATTCTTAAAAAACCCAATCTTGATCCGGGGAGCCTATAAATTACCGGCCCATATCTAAGCTTCCCTTCATGTCTAAAATCATGGAGAAAATGGTTGCTAAGCAGCTAACCTCATTCATAGAACAGCATGATATTTATGATAAATATCAATCTGGTTTTAGATCAATCCACTCCACTGAAACTGCTCTTCTGAAAGTTTCTAGTGACGTGATGATTGCCGCTGACTCTGGTCGTTACACAGTTTTAGTTTTACTTGATCTGACAGCTGCCTTTGATACAGTAGATCATAGTATACTGGTTGATCCACTCAAATCTGAGACGGGGTTTTCTGGTACTGTTCTCCAATGGTTTTACCTCTTACATTAATGGAAGAACCTTTAATGTTGCTATTAACGATGTTATGTCCAATATGTCCAATCTGTCATGTGGAGTAGCCCAGGGCTCTGTTCTGGGGCCTGTTTTGTTTTTATTGTATCTGATGCCTCTTGGTCGGTTGATCTGTGGTTTTAAAAATGTTTCTTATCATTTTTATGCTGACGATATCCAGTTGTACTGCTCCTTTAATGACTCAGAGTTTCACTTTTTATCAGAGTTCTTAGACTGTATATCCTGTATCAAAAACTGGCTGTCATCAATTTATCTCCAGATAAATTCAAACAAAACAGAAACTCTGATCATTGCTCCTGATAAAAACATCCCTCTAATTAAAAACTCTCTTGGTGATCTGGGCTCATCTGTTAAAACCAGCCTCAGAAACCTTGGGGTTGTTTTTGATCAGTCCATGTCTTTGGAGGGACATTGTCGTCAACTGACTAAAAACTGTTTTTACCACCTGAGAAATATCTCTAAAGTGAGGCATCTTTTATCAAAATCAGATCTGGAACTGGTCATACACGCATTTATATCATCTCGTATTGACTACTGTAATTCTGTTTTTACTTGTTTTAATAAGTCGACCCAAAACAGACTCCAGATCGTTCAGAACGCTGCTGCCAGACTTTTAACTGGTGCTTCTAGAACATCCCACATCACCCCCATTCTTGCTACTCTGCACTGGCTTCCAGTTAAGTTTTGCATAGAATATAAAATATTAGTTCTCACGTTCCGAGCATTACATGGTCAGGCCCCTAAATATATCTCGGACTTGTTGTTCCCCTACTCATCAGGGCGATGCCTTCGGTCTTCAGGTCAGGGTCTCCTAAAGACCCCAAAAACTAAATTTAAAAACAGAGGAGACCTGGCGTTCCAGGTTGTAGCTCCCAGACTCTGGAATAACCTGCACCAGTCTCTCAGGGAGCTCAACTGTGTGGACACTTTTAAAAAAACTGCTGAAGACTACACTTTACAGTAAAGCTTTTAGTTAACTGGATTTTAATTTTTATTCGTCCATTAATGCTGCTGTTCTTATGATATTTATGCACTCTTGTTTTATTATTCTATTGTGTTGCACTTGTACTTTTACCACAACTCTGTACAGCACTTTGTGATTTTATCTGCAAAAAGCGCTTTATAAATAAACTACTTACTAACTTACTTACTAACAGAGTTGGTTGGTATGGCTGTTTGCCTCAGATTGTTTCCAGATTACATGTATGCTATGTGATTTCAGTATATAATAGGAGGTTGATGTTGGTAAATGTACTCTACTTATTGTGTTTATTTAGAGCATTTTAATTTACAGTAGTACGCAATGCTAATTTAGTCTTTTATTTCTTGTTGTATATTTCTAGAAACTGCTATTCTGTACCCAGATGCATCGCTGTGCACATACAGTTCATCAGTAAACAATTAATACTCATCTGATGTCCCGTGTGCTCTCTGACCAGAGCCCTGCAGTGGTCAGTTGGGCTAAAATCAGCAATCAGAGGTTATAATCCTCAACAATGTATACATAGTATGTAACAATATGCAGGCAATAAGTGACAGATATCAGTCCCTGCATGTTTTTGCTTTTAAATTTCATTGATTTTGTGACTAATTTTCATTTAATTTTGGGAAATTATGAGAAATAACTTTGTGATTTAAAATTACTGCAGTCATGATAAAAGCGTGGGAAAATTGTGATTCTCCAAATTTTTAATTGATTTAGTGTTTTTAGAATGGGTGAGTAATCTACAAGTTAAATATTTACATGATAATTTATGTTTTTCTGTCTTTTTTTACTTTCTCCTGCAGGCTGAGTTGGATGGTCATGTACCCCCTTTTTCTTATTTCTGAATCCATGTACACCCTTTTTTCGACTACAACATTTTGCTTAGAAAACTATTTAAAAACAACTATAGATCATAATGATGGAATGAATGAGTGATAACACATTTTAAAGAGTCCCATATTGTAAATAAATGGAAAGAAACACTATTTATTGTAGTGGTTTCCAACCTTTTTTGGATCGTGACCCCATTTTGATATCAACAATAAAGGGTACACGTATGGCCATGTGACAAACACTGGTCTAAAGGGCCGGATTTGACACGTGTGATATATAAAGCAAAAGCAAAATGATGACTATCATCTTAAATAATACCTTCATTATGTAATCCTCTCCAGTAAAGTTGAACATCTTCCCTCCAATGTTGAACGAGATGACGGGCAGTGATGGCATCTTTTTGCAGTCGATGAAGTACATTGCATAAAAAAAAGTTTTTTATTTTACGTCAAAGTTGGGTGAAATATCTTTAAATTTGTGATCTGTACAGGATTTTGACAAGGGATTACTCAAAAAGGACACAGTAGAATTACTTAATATTATTCATGCAAGTAGTCTATGAAGTGCTAAGTTAATTGACTGCCCGCGAATGCCCCCCCATGACGCCG
The DNA here is from genome assembly GCF_900634775.1 of Gouania willdenowi. Lineage (NCBI taxonomy): Eukaryota > Metazoa > Chordata > Actinopteri > Blenniiformes > Gobiesocidae > Gouania > Gouania willdenowi. Next base: position 4,764,231 of record NC_041051.1, on the reverse strand, counting down.
ACACTGCCTTGTCCTCCTCCTCTTCCTCCTCTGCAGTTGATATTATTATGATATGATATTTAAAAGAAGTTCAAGCCTTTTTGGCACCTCTAGAGAAACTGTTGATTTCTTTATCCTTTTAAAAACCTTGTGACATCTCTTAACCTATCACATCCCAAAATATAATAGTGTTTTCTTCCCTTATCATTGTTGTAATTTTGTCATAAATGTGTTGCCTTTAGGGCAGTTTATTCTTTAAATATTTCATAAGTCATTTCATAAGTTTAAAATAGTTTTAAAATGTTGCAATAAGGTAAATAATCATTTCGATCCTGTATAAATAAATAATTCATGTTTTTCTATAAGTTAAGTTAAAAAATATTATCGCTAAAACTACTTCCGGGTTCGCGGTCCCGAGTGTAAACAGAAGCCATGCTGTACGAGGAGCAGTCAGATCCGCATCAGCTGCCATCCACCCTAAAAACATTAAGGCAGAGTTTTATCTCTATGTTTAGCTTTATATTTTTGTATAATATTCGTAGTTTATAGGATGAGTGCACTTTATTTTCATGTCTACATCAGCCGTTCGCTGACATTGTGCTGTACTATGTTTTACAGCTTTCTCCATCCAGTAAAGAGAAATTCAACTACTGCTGTCTCCAAGGTTTCTTTGCTGGTGGTTTAGCTGCATGTTTCATCAGACACTACAGTGAAAAGGCACCATCCGATGTTTCATCGTGGTCAAAATGGCAGCAAGCAACCGATCTCCTACAAATCCAACCGGCACCACATGCTCATCTGTAAAGAGTGCTGCTCGTGCTTGTGCTAAAGCAGAGGCAGCAAAGATGAGGGCATCCTATGCAAGTAAAGAAGCAGAGCTAAAAGCTGAAAAAGCTATAAGTGAATTACAGAAACTGAAAATTGACACAGCGCTAAAAGTGCTAACAAAACAAAGAGAAGCTCATGCTGCGGAAGCAGAGGCTGAAGTGTTAGAAGATGCAGAGGCAATACAAGATGAATATCAGAGCAGGAATTTGTTATTAGACAGAGTAAAAAGAGAGAGTACAAATTTGCGCAATCACAAAGGGAAATTTAAACTCCACAAATCCCAGCTACATCAACACAACGTGAGGCCTCAGATGACACATTTGTAACATGGGACGCATCTGAGGAGGACTTTGCAGAGCCACCACCTATCAGCAATAGGCCAAAGTTTACTTTCAAACAGACAGCTTCGCCAATTCAAACTAAACCTGACCCAACTAAAGTTGAGACAAAACCAAAAGCAGAACAAACAAAGCGTGCTCTCTGACCACACGCATCTCCATTCATGCCTCATTACAATACTGCAACTAGTATGTCACACCCAGCTGAGCCATTTGCCCAATACATGGCACGTCGAGACCTAATCACATCAGGCCTCTATCAATACGACGATAGGCCTGAGAATTTCAGAGCATGGTACTCCTCATTCACTGGTGCTATAGCTGAGGTCCACCTAACACCGACTCAAGAGTTAGATCTCATGACAAAATGGCTGGGAAAGGAGTCAAGTAACCAAGTGAAGTGCATATGCTCAGTACACATCAATGACTCCAGTGCAGCACTACAGAAAGCATAGGAGAGACTTCGTGAGTGTTATGCAGCCCCTGAAGTGATCGAAAAGTCACTTTTCTATGTCAAACTGTGTGAACTAGGGGATCTGCTCCAAGAGATCCAAGGAGCCAAGGAAGACGGCTATCTTCCTGGTCTGTCATATCTGGACACTTCTCTGGGAATAGGTCCAATTGTAGACAAACTCCCTTATGCACTCCAAGAAAGATGGATGACTCATGGGTCCAACTACAAAGAACAAAAATGAAGGCTCTTTCCCACCTTTCAAGTATTTTTGCAAGTTCATATGCAAGGAGGCAAAGGAACGCAATGATCCAAGTTTCACCCAACAAAACAGTCAAACGTACTTTAAATCAGACAGACCCAATGTAAAGAACTTTAACTCAGCCAAACCTATCGCTGTGCACAAAACAAACATTTCAACCCCCAACAACGACGTTAATAAGAACTGCCCACTGCACAATAAGCCACACCCACTCAAGAAATGCAGGACATTCAGGAACAAACAACTGGATGAAAGAAAGGCCTTCCTCAAAGAGAAAGAAATATGTTTTAAGTGTTGCTCTTCAGACACACATCTTGCCAAGGACTGTAAATCATTCAGTGCAGTGACGGCACACGCCATGACACAGTCATGCATCCGGGTCCTCCACCACAAGGCAACAAGGCTCCTCCACCTGCTCAAGAGGATGGCGGGGAGGGAGAAACTCAACCCGACGCCGACAGTGCTGTTAAAGCTTATGTAATCATGGATGACCAGAGCAGTCGTTCCTTAGCTAGGCCTGAGTTCTTTGAACTTTTTGATATTAAAACAGAACCTTTCTGCTACAACTTAAGAACATGCTCTGACCTTGTTGAAACATGGGGTAAAATGGCCGACGGTTTCCAGATTGAGTTGCGAGATGGATCAGTAGTTATCCCATTACCTCCTCTTATTGAATGTCAAGACATTCCTAACAATCGGAGTGAAATCCCAACTCAAAGCGCAGTGCAGCACCAGCCTCACCTCCAGCCCATAGCCAAGTTTATTCCAGAGCTAGACCCTAAGGCTGAAATACTTCTGCTACTAGGTTGAGATGTTTTACGTGCACACAAGGTTAGGGAACAAGTCAATAGCCCTCATCACGCTCCTTTTGCCCTAGATTTAGGGTGTGTCGTAGTCGGAGAGGTGTGCCGGGGTAAAGTTCACAAACCTACAGTCAGCACGTTCAAGACAATCATTCTCGAAAATGGCCGTCCTACAGTCTTTGGACTTTGTGACAACTTTCTGCAACTCAGAGAAATGCCACACACAAAAAGGCAGGGGAAAGCACCTGAACAAACTCTGGGACAAACAGTATTCAATCGCACAGAGCATGACAACAAACCAGCTCCCTTTATCGAGGACACTCTCTTCTTGGAGATTATGGACAAAGGAATGTACAAAGACGACGACAATAGTTGGTTTGCCCCATTTCCTTTTAAAGAACCCCGCCAACAAATGTCTAACAACAGAGAGCTTGTGGTTAGTCAGTTTTGGTCTCTCAAACAGAACTTACAGAGAAAACCTCAAATGCAAGAGCAATACGTCGAGTTCATGGAAGGCATTTTCTCCAACGTCATGCTGAAGTGGCTCCTCCGCTAAAACAAGGAGAAGAGTGCTGGTATCTTCCAACATTCGGGGTTTATCACCCACAAAAGCCCAACAAGATCAGGGTTGTTTTTGATTCCAGTGCCCAGTACTCCAGCGTGTCCCTCAACAGTGTCCTCCTCTCCGGCCCCGATCTAAACAACAGTCTGGTCGGCGTCCTCCTTCGATTTCGGAAAGAGTCTGTCGCCATTATGGCCGACATACAGCAAATGTTTAATTATTTCATGGTGCGTGAAGATCATCAGAACTACCTCCTTTTTCTGTGGCATAAGGACAGTGATGTAAACAAGGAAGTCATTGAATATCGAATGAAGGTCCATGTATTTGGAAACTCACTATCTCCCGCCGTGGCTGTACACAGACTGCGCAAGGCCATCCAGGCAGGAGCAAAGGACTATGGGGCTGACACAGTCGAGTTTGTGGAGAGGCATTTTTACATTGACGATGGCTTGATCTCTCTGCCTTCTCCAGCTGAAGCAATTGGCTTGCTCCAAAGAACACAAGCCTCTCTCGCTGAGTTCAATCTGCGCCTGCACAAGTTTGCCTCTAACTCTCAAGAGGTCACACAGGCCTTTTGTCCTGAAGATTGTGCCGCAGTCTTTAAGGACCTAGATCTTGGTGGCAAAGAAACTCAGTTACAGCGAAGCCTAGGTCTCATTTGGGAAACAATGACGAACACTTTCACCTTCTCAGTGGCCACCACAATCAAACCGTTCACTCGCCGAGGTGTTTTGTCTTCTGTCAATAGCGTCTTTGATTTTCTGGGCCTATTGGCACCCGTCACAATCCAAGGAAGAGCTCTACTCCGTGAACTCTCTTTTAAGTGTTCAGAATGGGACACACCGCTTCTGCAGGATAAGCAAAACAAATGGGAAAGTTGGAGAGATTACCTCAAAGATCTAAAAGAACTTCATGTCCCAAGAACCTACACATTCACCTCTCTCAGTCAAGCAAAACGCAACGAACTGTATCTATTCTCAGATGCTTCAACCAAAGCGATTGGCACTGTAGCCTACCTGAAAGTAGTTCAACCAGATGATAAAGTTGAGGTAGGATTCATAATGGGCAAGGCAAGACTCGCTCCCAGTCAGAACCTACCATACCAAGGCTTGAACTGTGCGCCGTCGAGATGGCCGATCTTATTCAAGACGAGTTAGACCTACAGCTGGACGCAGTTCTCTTTTACACGGACAGTAAGGTAGTCCTCGGCTATATCTGCAACGAGTCAAAAAGATTCTACACATATGTCCACAACAGAGCGCAGCGTATTTGTCAGTCTTCAAAGCCAGAACAGTGGCACTATGTGCGCACAGAGGAAAATCCTGCAGACCATGCTTCACTGACACCATCTCAACTGGCAAAGGCAACATGGACCGGACCGTTCTTCATCTATCGTCCACCTGCTGAAACAAAACAAGTAAGTGGAAAGTTTGAGCTAATTGAATCTGTCAAAGACTGTGAAGTAAGGCCACAAGTAAAAATTCTGGTGACTGACATCCAAGTACTTACTTGCAAACGCTTTCAACGCTTCTCCACCTCCAAGTCCCTGGTCAGAGCAGTAGCGATCCTCATCCACATTGCAAAATCGTTCAATGGAAGTAATTCAAACAGTGAATGCAAAGGATGGCACAAATGTCACTTATCTCGAGCACCGGATGAAATGACTCAAGCAAACAATGTCATTCTCAAAAAGACACAACGAACAACCTTTGAAAAAGAACTGTTGTTTCTTCAAGCTGGCAAACCAATTCCCACACAAAGCCCTCTTCAAAAACTCATCCCAGTCCTCGACAATGGCCTTATAGTGGTAGGAGGCCGACTCAAACACTCTGAGCTTGAGAACTTTGAAAGGTCCCCTACAATCATTCCCAAAGACTCTCACATCTCTCTCTTGCTCACTCATCACCATCACGAGTAGGTAACACACCAGGGTCGTCACCTGACGGAAGGAGCCATCAGGGCGGCAGGGCTTTGGCTTTTAGGGGGCAAAAGTCTTGTCAACTCAGTAATTCACAAATGCATTATTTGCCGCAAACTACGTGGAAAACAGGAAGAACAACGCATGGCAGATCTACCACTTGAACGCCTTAAAATGTGTCCTCCTTTTATCTATGTGGGCCTTGATGTTTTCGGGCCCTGGACAATAACTACTAGGCGTACCAGAGGCGGACAAGCGCTGGGCCATCATGTTTAGCTGCATGAGTTCGAGAGCTGTACATATTAAGGTGATCGAATCCCTAGACACGTCCAGCTGCGTGAACGCCCTAAGACGCTTCTTTGCACTAAGAGGTCCTGCCAAAAGACTCTTATCCGATCGAGGCACTAACTTCATAGGGGCATCCAAGGAGTTAGGAATGGACAAAACCATGCAACAGTATCTAAAAGACCAAGGTTGCAGCTGGGAATTCAACCCGCCTCATGCCTCCCACATGGGAGGCTCCTGGGAGCGCATGATTAGCATTGCTCGAAGAATTCTGGACTCCATGCTACTACAAAACAAGGTACAGCTAACTCACGAAGTATTGTGTACGCTCATGGCGGAAGTTACAGCCATAATAAATGCAAGACCACTTCTCCCAGTTTCTTCGGATCCAGATAACCCTTTAATCTTCTCTCCATCAATGCTCCTTACACAGAAATCGTGCTTTCTACCACCTCCTGGAAACTTCCTGGACAGGGACTTATACACAAAGCAATGGAGACAGTTTCAGGCTCTTGCTAACCAGTTTTGGACGCGCTGGAGGCGGGAGTACCTGCCCTCACTACAAAAGCGGCAAAAATGGACTGTAACTCGAAGGAACCTACAAGTCGGTGACCTTGTTTTGCTCAAGGATAAAGCAGGTCACACGGAACAGCTGGCCCATGGCTCGGGTCAGTGCAACATTCCCCGGAAAGGACTGTCATGTGAGAAAAGTCGAAGTAAAGGCCAGTGACCAAGGCAATATAAAGACTTTCATGCGACCAGTAACTGAAGTCATTCTCCTCCTACCTAAGGACTGATTCTTCCAAGGTTTAGTTTATAGTGGCCCCTAGAGGCCAGGCGGGGAGTGTGTTGCCTTTAGGGGAGTTTATTCTTTAATAAATATTTCACAAGTCATTTCATAAGTTTAAAATAGTTTTAAAATGTTGCAATAAGTTAAATAATCATTTCTATCCTGTATAAATAAATAATTCATGTTTTTCTATAAGTTAAGTTAAAAAATATTATTGCTAAAGCTATTGCTGTCTCCGAGGTTTCTTTGCTGGTGGTTTAGCTACGTGTTTCATCAGACAGTACAATAAATGAAAGCATTTGCTCAGTTATTCTTTGTTGTATAAAAACATGGGCTTCAGGTTTTGCAATCAGAGCTCTGCATAATAAGTTGACAGTATTTACCCTCCAAACAAAGCCTTCAAAATTTGTCACTTTATCTGCCCATATCAACACATTGCTGCACACTTTTTAGTAGGCAACATAAAGAATTGCTGTTTATTTTAAGTCATTGCTTGACAATAAGGATAGATAAATTATTAACAGAAAACAACAGTATTATATAATACAGTTATCTGTATTAGGCAAACATCTTCTGCTACAACAATAATATGAGGAAACATCTTGAAGTTATAGCAGGATAGTGTTGTGGTGGTCAAGACCGGTCTTGGTCTCGAGACCAAATTTTAAAGGTCTTGGTCTTGTCTCGGACTCTGAAGCATTTTGACTTGGTCTTGTCCCGGACTCGGGCTGCCCGGACTCGGGATTTTCCGTCAAAACCGTTCGAGACCAGCACTAATTCCTGCTATTTTTAAACCTTTTTAAAATGTGATAATAACATGGAGAAGAACGGGATAAAACAATCCTTTATTCATTATTTAATCCACCCCGTATAATGACTAGAACCTTCCTTAATGTGACTGAGTGACGTGTGTGACACACTCATACGTGTGTGGCTATGGTGTCAGTTTGGACCGCGGAGCGCAAGGGAGAAATGAACTAATCACCGGTAAAAATCCCAGTAAAACTCCAGAAAACAGTCACCAGTAATAAATATTATCTCCCTGGTAAAGACAGTAGCTCTAACAACTGGTAAAATGATAAACTAATGATATTACAGCCTGTGAAGGCTGGATAGGGGACGCACTTACTCTGCTTCTGGGTCCTAGTGCCAGCCGAGCGGTGAAGTCTGTTCCGTTTACCGTGTTTACTGAGGTCCGTGTGTGTTTAATAAGTCTGTGTGTGTTTAATTAGTCCGTGTGAAAGTCTGCATGTTTATGCCTCTGTCCATCCACTCTTGTCATTATATCCATGTCTTTTAAGGCTTTATTACATAATGTCGGCTGTAGTCCGGGCCGCCGCGATCTTGGTTTATGTCGTCACCAGCGCGTCATCGCCGCAGAGTTGCACAAGCCCAGAATGACTCAAATAACTGTAAAGAGGTCTTATATTAGTCTATGATCTTTTTAAAGTGGTGTTTTTTTGTGGCTTTAGACTCCAATTACATGTATGTATATAATATGTTCCCCACAATATAAACAGGTTCACAATATAATTATTATTTATAGTTTCTGTTTCTACTGTATCCAGAATAATAATAATAATTCTCAACAAGAACTATTGATTAAGTTGTTACATGACTGTTCCAGGGTTTGAGTTTGTTTTATTTAGTTTCACATCTACCTGTAGCTCTATGTTTTTTACACTGCTGACATCTTGTTTGTAGTTTTATTTCAGAAAGTTTCACTTTTACAGTTACAGTTGGAAACCTGTGTTAATTGAATATCCTAGTTACAGTACAGCAACCAAATTAAACTATATCAAAGGCTTTTTCAAACTAAAAAATTATCTTGTGAAATCTGTGACCTGTTGACCTGCACAACTGAAAGAATCAGAATCAAGAATCATTATTTCTTGGCAGAAATAATTTTAAACACTTGCTGTACATTCAGCTGACATAAAAATCTTGTTTTCAAATATGTAGAATAATTGTGAATTTATCAGTAGCAGTAGTATTTTTAATATTTTAGTAAATTTTTTTCCAGGCACCTTTTTTGACCGTCAAATGTATTTATGTCTTGGTCTTGACTCGGTCTCGGCTCCCGAAAGTCTTGGTCTTGTCTTGGTCTCGGTGCATTCTGGTCTCGGCAAGTCTTGGTCTCGAACACAACACTATAGCAGGAACATTAAACTTTTTCAAAATGTATTATTTTACCAACTTTCCAATGCTGTTTAACATCTTTGATTTTTTTTCCATAAATTAAAAAACTTCATGTTCACATTGGGCCACATATTATTTATGACTGTATAATTTCATAATTACTTTAGTGTTTATCCAGTTTCCTCTCATCCCATGTGGTGGTTGTCAAGGCTTCAAAGTTCATTAAGCATTATAAAACATTGTTGTGGGAGACTAGTTCACGCACGCACGCACGCGCACACACACACACACACACACACACACACACACACACACACACACACACACACACACACACACACACACACACACACACACACACACACACACACACACACACACACATAGAGAGATTTGATTTGAAAAATAATTGAAAACTATTAACATTTAAATTTATGCCAGATTGTAACTGACAAATGTTTTAAATATTACATCTTACCAGATGTCCCACTGGAGGCCACCAATTTGTTTCCTTGGCCATCACACAACACAACATTTTCCTCCGCCCTGAGCTCTGTTTGAACTCTTTGAGTCATGCCAGCCACTGTTGTGCCATTCTGACTGGCCTCTATATATGACAGCCCCATCACAACACAGCTGTCCACTTTCCACCCTGCCAATTGAGATATGCCTTTGACAGACACAGAAAAACAGGGTGGTGGGATCAGAGCAAGAGAGAGACAGTTCAGAGTATTGAGTTTTTAAACCAATTAAGTTATGGTAAACATAAAATGTTTCCTGTTTAGATATGCAATTCTACGGGGTTCACTCAATGCAAGCTCATCTAACTGTGCACTTCCAGCATTGACTGAATACGGCCCAATAGGGATTTAAACTCCCAGTTGCATGATGGGGACATTTCTCAGTAACCTTTGGTTGAGATATGCAACATAACCATTTAAAGTTTTTTTTTATTATTATAACCTTTTCAAAAACAAAAACAAAAAACGTTGTTACATATATACCTTGTAAACATCCTGGCTGGACGTGGAGGAGGAGTCAGTTCCAGTCACAGCCGAGGCTAAGGGCTGTGACTGGAACTGAAAAGTTCTTGGGGGCTGTCTGGTTAGAAGAGCTGCAAAGATTAATCAGTAATTGATAAGTTGTCAATAATTAAAGTCAGATCAGATGATCAGAATGACCATGTTCTAGATATTGAATTTGAAAACTTCATGATATCCTGATTACATCTCATATCTGAATCTTTTCTGTTTGGTCACTGCTCTATGACAATTGAATTACTACGAGTCTTGGGAAAAACAAGGTTTTTGAGGATATCACATCTTGTGCTTTAGGAAGCACTAATCAACATTTCTTATGATCTTGTAACACTTAATGATTGAATTATTATTATTTTTTTACAGATCTAAAGGTATTGTGGACGCATGCGCAACACGCCTACGTGTGCGGGAGAGCGTGCACGAGCCCTGTTTTCCTCGTGCACAGCTCTGTTTACAAGTCGGTGTGGACATCGGTCATCCAAGCTTACCATACAAAAGAAGATTTGCACTTTTCCCACTATGTCAGACTTGCCACCGGTAAGTGAAAATCCATTTTCAAAGGACCCGGTGCGCACCGGGCACGAGCACGTACGACGGCCTTTTCGAAAACATGATTGACAATTAGGAGGACCAATAGTCTTGATGATCCACCCGGAAGCTAAACATCGTCTACAATACCTTTAACATAAACAGAACTAGCAATTTTCTAAAGCCTTACTTGTAGGTACAGTAGAGGTAGGGCCCTCCTCATCCCCACAGACCTCACATCTGCTGCCCTCTGCAACATCATTTATGAAGCCCGTAGGGCTTGGCATGATAATGCCCCCACTGTCATTGATCAAGTATACACTTGATGGAATCAGCTGAAAGTATAAGGATGACATTAATGTTTAAAGTTAGTCTTACCTATATTTTATGTCTTTCTCTCCCCCACAAACACACCAAAGTCTAACTCAGGTTTTTATATTCACTTCTGCGCATACATCCCTCACAGCCATCTAACTTTTCAAAATACATGTGTGTTTGCCAGAGAATTGAGGTTCAAAATGGTATAGCATCAGTAATTTAAGTTTACAATATAGTAGCATTACACACAAGAAGAATGTTTACTTATTATCAGAGGTGAAAAGTAGCAAATAGCATTACCTCCGACAACGCCGGTCCTGCAGTGTCCACCAACTGCCGAAGAGTCAGAGTCCCAGTTCGGCACAGTGATGTCAACAGCCCAGGCGTGTCTGCACTGCAAACATCAAGCCTGGCCCCATACATCAGAGGTTCATTTAACAGCCAGAACAGAGGAAGAGCTTTTTCTGGACCTGCATTTAAAACGGCCCCATGACTTAAAAACACTCACATAAAAAGGAGGCAACCTGTTTAGGTTTAAATAACTAGAATCAGTTAAAAACAGTGCAGTAAAACCAGCTGGCACTATGTCGCATCGCTTAAAAACATTAAAATGGTGTTTAAAACAGTAAAAACAATCAAGCCTGGCTGATGAAATCCTGTTTTCTGTCAGGTGGGACCAAGTATATTGTCTGCAGTCTGCATGCACCCTCCTCCACACATCCACGAGGCCATGCGTGCTGATCAGCTGCCTCAGAACGAGCTGGGAAGCCGGGTGTGGCTCTGCATGATTACGATCTAAAAACTCAAATTCAGTACAGTTAAAATCCCCACCCAAGAATAAAAATCCTCCAGGCCACAGCGATCCAACCTCGCTTTAACTATTTCTAAAAAGCTCTTCCTCTCTGAACCGTTTGTTGGAGCATAAATATTAACAAAGACCAGTGTGTGGATATCACATTGGGCTTTAACCAATAGACACCTGCCCTTTACCACATGCTCAACCTCTACATTTGTGGGAATAAAAGTCCTGGAGAAAATGAAACCCACTCCACCACTGGACGTGGTGTTGTGGCTCAGGATCACCTCCCCTTCCCATTCTTTAACCCAGTCCCTCTCTTTACAGTCATCGCTATGCGTTTCTTGCAAAAATAAAACATCAATGTTTTTCCTCCTTGCTGTGTCGAATACCAGTGCCCTTTTCCTTTCCTGTCTCGCCCCATTTATGTTTAATGACCCCACCCTAAAATAATTCATAGGAAAATAGGGGGTTAAAAGAAAAAAAAACCTGAACCAAATAAAAAGGAGAAAAAACAAACAAAATTCCTCATCATAAATTAGAAATTAAGCTGTTTTCGAACTTTAATCATCTGCTTTTTAAGTCTGAAAATTTCTTGTTCAGTCAGATCTGATGTAGCTCTACCTTTAATGATGCGTTTGGTTGAATTATAAAAAATTAATTTATCGGGAAAATGTTGTTCCAAAATAAGTCCTTTCATGCCTTTGGTCTGCTGCAAGAAACATTTTTTCTGAATACAATTTGCTTTCTTGGCTGACTGTTGTCTGAGAGAGAGTGTAAAAAACATCACTACTGTCAGACACACACTCATCACTGTCACTGCTTCGCTCACTACGGCCCTCAACCGCCCAGCCGCTGACTGCGGTCAAGCCAGCCTCCACTCAGAAATCCTTGGTCATTCTAGCCGCCAGCCAATTTGCGGTGCCTGTTTATTGAAGACAGTACGGTAATGCAGCCTGAGGACGGACTTCAAAATAAAAGGACCATCCTAAGAACCCTTTACAAGTCTGATGTGCTGCTACTTGATTGAAAAGAAAACCTACAGCCACATCGACATATTGTGGAAATGTTTGGACATGGCTGAGTTACAAATAAATTTAACATCTAAGGAGTAAAATAATTGATTATTGAATAATTGATTATTTTACCATCCTAATTCTGATCACATTGAAGCCTTAGAAGATGAAGGCCATGACATTTTATCTGTGTGAATAAATAATCCAACATAAAAATGAACACAATGGCTAAGATAATTCTAGCAAGTTCTGATGTGTAGTTTCAAAATAAAAGCATGTCAAAGTTTCAAATATGACTTATATATAAAATTTGATTTTTTTTTTGTTTGTTTTAAACGCCCAGTTATTACAGTATCATTCCACTTCAGGGTTGTAGTAAACAACCCCATAGTGTGACCCTATAAGTTTCAAGTCATTCCGATGTGTAGTTTCAAAATAAAAGCATGTCAAAGTTTCAAGTATGACTTACTACATAAGACTTTGAAATATTTTTTTTAAACACCCAGTTATTACAGTCTCATTCCACTTCAGGGTTGTAGTACACAACCCCATAGTGTGACCCTATACGTTTCAAGTCATTCTGATGTGTAGTTTCAAAATAAAAGCATGTCAAAGTTTCAAATATGACTTATTATACATGAAATTTGAATTCATTTTTAAAGAAAACGCCCAGTTATTACAGTCTCATTCCACTTCAGGGTTGTAGTACACAACCTCATGGTGTGACCCTATAAGTTTCAAGTCATTCTGATGTGTAGTTTCAAAATAAAAGCATGTCAAAGTTTTAAATATGACTTATTACATAAGACTTTGAAATATTTTTTTTTTAAACGCCCAGTTATTACAGCCTCATTCCACTTCAGGGTTGTAGTACACAACCTCATGGTGTGACCCTATAAGTTTCAAGTCATTCTGATGTGTAGTTTCAAAATAAAAGCTCACCAAACTAGAGGTGCACAGACTCTATTTAAAAGAAAAGATAATGGAGCTAAATTAATTAATAAAGCGTGCCCGCTCTGCTTATTTTGCTAATCTTGTTTTGCAAAATAAGAGAAACCCCAAGGTTTTGTTCAATACTATTGAAAAACTTGTTGCACCCTCACCGTCCCATGTGCCTGTACACACACAGGAAGACTGTAACAATTTTTTAAATTTCTTTGTAAAGTTAAGCCACTGGACGTACACCACCTTCTGAATCCTGGGAGAGGACGGCCCCGAGACCATTGTAGCTAGCATCGACCTCTAAAATAAATGGGCGAGAGAAGTCGGCATAGGCTAAAACTGGCGCTGAAACCAGTCGCGCTTTAAGGGCCTCGAAGCTTTCCTCGCACTGAGGGGTCCAGCTGACAGCCAGGTCCTTTTCTGAGCCCTTTCTGTGCTTTTTACCCACAAGTTCTGCCACTAGCTTGTGTAGGGGGCCAGCCAGATGGGCAAAACCCGCTACAAAACGGCGATAGTAGCTAGCAAAGCCCAGGAACGACCGTAGCTCGGACACGTTCAAGGGACGCTGCCACTTTGCAACAGCCTCGATTGTGTCTGAGTCAGTTGAGACTCCCTGGCTGGAGATGGTATGACCCAGGTATTTTACCTCCTCTCGGAAGAAAGAACACTTTTCCAGCTATGCCTTCAGCCCCTCATTCTGCAGACGACCTAGCACGACCTCCAGCCTCTGCAGGTGCTGGGAGATGGAGGATGAAAACACAACAAGGTCGTCTAGATACAGAAGGAGGGACTGGCACTGTTGGTCCCTGAACATCCTCTGCATTAAACGTTGAAAGGTTCCCGGAGCATTGCACAACCCAAATGGCATTCTGTTCCATTCGAACAGGCCGAAGGGGGTGCAAAAAGCCGTCTTTGGTTTGTCCTGCTCAGTAACGGGAACCAGGTTGTACCCACTGGTCAGATCTAGGGTGGAGAACCAGCGGGCACCGAAGAGTGCGTCTAGACTCTCCTCAATGCGAGGAAGCGGGAATGCATCCCTTCTAGTCTTCTGGTTAAGAAGGCGGTAGTCCACGCACAACCGTAGAGTCCCATCCTTCTTGCGAACCAGGACAATGGGGGAGGCATATGGACTGCTGCTTTCCCTAATTACCTGGGACTCCAGGAGTTGGTTTATATGGGCCTTGACGGCCTCATACTCGATACCGCTGTCGGAGAGGTACGTCATCCAGCAGAGGGATGTCATGCGAGATGAGGTGGGTACAGCCCAAGTCTCCCTCGTGGGCCGAGAAGACAGAGCTGTATTTCCGCAATAATGCCCTCACCTCTGACCGTTCTCCCTCGCCCACCGTGGACAGGTCTAATGCGTCCACCCTATCCGGTACCGGATCTAACACCGTTTGGGAGGACACCGTGGCCATGGTCGCCTGTACTTCCGTGACCCCAGCAGGGAGACTGACCACCTGGGCCCTACTTAAAGTGCCAAAGCTCGTACGTGGGTAGAGGAGCACCTCTGTAGTTCCCACATTGACCACGGGAATGTAGGCTGTACCCCGTATAACCTGAATTAGGCTCGGGGATGCTAAAAGCCCTGCTGGAAGGCCGGACTCAGTTGGTTCGAAGAGTGCATTCTGGCCAGCAAATTGCTCAGGGCAAGTACTTGCTACCAGTTTCATGAACCCACCAGGTATGCGCACAGCTTTCTTCCCACGAACCCGGATGGTACCATGGAAGTCTGATGGAGCCTGGCCATCAACCCTGTGACATTGCTGGAGGGCTTCGCGAACTGGGCCTGGGGCCTCCGTCAGCAGATGAGACTCGAAGAGGGCAGGACCACACCCTCCAAACAGTTCCCTATAGCAACGACGGATAATATTCATCCCTAAAATTCCTGGAGCAGAAGAAACAGGGGCTGGAGGGTCCCTAACCACCAAGATCCCGCAGCTGGGGATGACTTGGCCACACAACTCTACCTCTAACTCCAGGTAGCCAATGTATGGTATTGCGAGCCCATTGGCTGCTCGCAGCTGTAGCCAGTGACAGGACTGAAGGCGTTCCTGTCCCCAAGGTGCAAATTTTTCTAGAAAGAACTGCTCAGTCATGGTGGACACCATGGACCCAGTGTCCACCAAGCAGGAAACAGACACCCCACCAATCAGGACATCAATGGTGGGACATGACGACATCAGACCTATTTTCGGCACTCCCTGTGAGCCCGCGGACTCCCTATCTGAACTTTGGCTCGGCAGCTTGTGGGCTTCAGTTTCCCGGCTGGTGGGAAGCCTGGGAGGGAAAATCAGAGGGCGGAGTGACCCGAGCCTGAGGAAAAGCCCGCTCTCCATCACAATCACGTGCAAAGTGGCCTGGTCGTTGGCATCGCCGACAAATTAAAGGTCTGCGGTGCTCAGCCCGACCTTGGGAAGGCGGGGCCTGCAGGGAGGCCACAGTCTGGGTGAGTAAGTCAAGTTGCTTTTGTTGGCTCTTTATGAGAGCCATCAAGGGCCAGAAGTATTCTGGGGGCCACTCTGTACGCCGCATTGCAGGCCATAAACTGAGGGGAGAGAGTAACTACGGTCCCTCAGACCAGCTGGAAATCCCTCCCTCTCCCACCTGATTGCCTCTGCACGCACCTCCAACATAGTCGCCGTAGGGTGGCCCCGAACAAACTGTTTTAACACCCTACGGAGGGTACTGTCAAGCACATGCTCGATGAACTGGTCACGGAGTAAGATCTCAGCATTTGGCACACTATCGGGGGCAGTTTGTCTAACCCGCTCCATTAAGGCCATGAGGGCCAGCAAAAACTCCTGCAGAGTTTCTTCTTCCTGCTGCCTGTGGGAGAAGAACGCTTGCTGCAGAGTCACATATGGCTGAGTGGGACCATAAAGCTCTTTCAATATGGCCAACACCTGGGCTGGATCCCCACGCTCAGCACTACTACGAAACCGGATTTCATTTTTTGCCTCTCCCTCCAAATGATCACCAATGAAATATGCCTGATCAGCAACCGAAAGGTGGCGGGTGCGCATACACATCCCAATCTCCTCAATCCATTCAATGACACCTATGCCTGTTCTGCCATTAAATGTGGGACACCTACGATCCCTGGGTATGACCACCAGCCGTTCTGTTACAGTCGTGCTGGTGCCTGCAGTCGGGGCATAAGGAGCTGACGTAGGAGAAGCCACGCCTGCCCTGCTAGGGTCAACCCGGGGAACCAACGCCTCCTGAAGCAGCTGCTCATTATCTGCCTTCAGCTGCAGTACCAGCTCTCTGAGTTGCTGCATTTCCGCCGCCATACTGGCTGACTGAGGGCCAAAAAGAGAGAAGGAAACAAAAAAAAATTAACACTTGGCCGACGTTTGAGGTCAAGATTTGGGTCCCTCTAGCCAGAACTGCTGTTTTGCTGGAAAAATATAAAAAAAAATCACAAGTGGTTAAAAACTACTAAAATAACATGGAGGGAATCACGCCTCGGCCCCAAAACGAAATGTGCGGGTCCTGTCGACAACGCCAAGATGTGGCAGAATGGTAAGTTGTGACAACGCCACCAGGGGAATTTCGCCCCTGGAGATAGTTAAAACCAACTAAGTTTAAGGTCCCACAGGTCGGCTTACAAACCAGGGCTGGAGGCGTGATTTCTCGTACAACAAATGCCTTTTATTATAACCAAATGAAACAAAAAGACAATCAATATTTAAACAAAACCAAAGAGGTCGCTATTGCTGGGGAATAACAAGAGGCAGAGGTGGCTGTACAGGGAGCAGGGAGGTGGACTTACCGCGGCAGCCAGGGGGGGAACAAGGGCACAACCTAAAACACCACGTGACACACCAAACCAAGGACACCACACGAGGTTGGAAACACCACCACCAGGGGTTCTGGCTGCCACGCACCAGAGGCCCGCAGCTCCTGGCAGACAAAAGAGAAACAATTAATACACCCAACAAGAGGACATAAAAATTAACATGAGAAAGAAATAAAAATACAGAAACCAATGTATATCAGGAAATAATGACAACTCAAGAAACCAACAACTCTCTTGGCAAGACAGACGAAACACTAAAATATAAACATACCATGCAGACACAGACAATGACAAAATAACACTTAGCCTGTTGCCCCCTGGAGGGATGGGCCAATCAGGCAGGTGCGGAGGGCTGATCCCTGAACAGACTATAGTGAAAACAGAGGATAAAACACCCACACACACAACAATAATATTAAAAACGGAGCCAATGTGGATTAAAACCACCAAAAGACAGTTGCATTAAACACCAGCCAATCTCATAATGCTGATATAAATGAACCCTGGAGATGGAGAGATCCAACTCCGGCCGTACGACACAGCGCAGCAAAACAGCAGGTCTGAGGGGGAGTGGCAGCCGGTTTCAAGGGGCTGCACACAGCGGCTTTGAGCAGACGGCAAGCTGGAGTGGGAGGAGTCAGGAGCCGCGATAATAGCGGCTCACGCTGCACAGAGAGCTAGACTAGGAGACGGTGGTAGATTCGTGCCGAGCCAGACAGAAGCAGAGTGTCCGCCAGACCATCCGCTTTCCAATGCGCTCCGTGCTCTGGAGCGGTGCCAAACTCCCAGTAGATGCCGGAGAAACTTGCTTAAAGCAGATCACTGCAGCCTTACATCGCCAAGCCACTCCGCTACATCTACCAAGCAGGAAGTCATCAGCAGGGGTGTGTGCAGAGCCATAAGTACGCAGCGCTGTCAGGGGCACCGCCCACTAATCAGCGCGCCAGCTGTGGAGGCAGCAGACTCCATCCTGCTACACTGGTAAAAACAAAAAATGCGACTGGAGTCAGAGGTTCCACAACATGACTCACCATTGGAGAATAGCCTTTACCGCTTTCTCTTTGAGCAAAATGTCAATCATGGGAATCTACATATCGCTTTCAAGCAACATGCAAAGCTTAGTCACTGGCCGCAGGAAAACGCTTGAGCTTGTCTTAACCTTGGCTTGACGAACTCGTCTCCTGCTGTCTTCAAATACCTGGATCACACGAGCCATCACCCAGAAGTTCCGTGGAGCTGTGTCGTCGACAACGAGAACAACGTCACCTTCCATGATGTTTCTTGTTGGATGAGTCCATTTGTGTCTCTGCTGCAGATCTGGTAGGTATTCCCTAGTCCAACGTCTCCAAAACAAATCTGCTAAGTATTGGACTTGGCGCCATCTGTGTCTGGAGTATAAGTCAGTCGTGTTGAACAAGCCTGGTGCAAGCGGAGTTTTGACCTTCATCAGAAGTAGATGGTTAGGACTTAAAGCCTCAAGATCGTTTGGATCATCAGAAACTCTCGTGATGGGGCGGCTATTGATGATCGCCTCAACCTCGCACATCAGAGTGTGCAGCCCTTCTTCATCGATTGTCTGCTGCTTCACAACAGAGTTGAGAACCTTTCGGATCATTCTTATCTGACGTTCCCATATGCCACCAAAATGAGATGCTGCAGTGAGCTCAAGTCGCGGAATGGTGACTGGTTTCAATGGTGTAACCCTAGCTTTTCCAATGATGAAAGCACTAGACACTTGGCCCTGATCATTCTTGGAGAGCAGGTACGTAACTGTCCCATACCCTGTTTCACTTGCGTCACAGAAATGGTTGAGTTGAGCATAAGTGGTTTCACCATGGCTGGTAGGCTTAAGACACCTCTTTACCTCAAAGTTTGCAAGCTGATGTAAGCTTGCCAGCCATTTTTGCCATTGTAAGACTCATAGTTAAAACAGGATTTAAAAAAATAGTAAAAAGTGGTTAAAAACAGCTAAAGGGGGAATGCATTTCATATGTTAATTTTAGTAGTTAAAAACAGACCCTACTCATTTTTTTTGTAAGCAATAAATTGTCAGATAACTATATGGTGCGATACTTTGATGTGCCACAAGGGGCGCATCGAACAGGAGTTAGGACGCCAAGGGGCAGAAGGGCAGAATAAACCCTGCAGCAGAGCAATGCAAACGGAAAGCTCATCTCCGTCCCTTGTACTCTTTTCTCAGGGTTTCCATTCTCACTCCTCTCGGGCACGGGAGGGGCAACATTTTGGGGGCTCGTCCGGGATGAATTCTGCGTTCTAAAGTGCAGCAAATAATCCAACATTGAACCTGTCATCAGATCCTAGATCGACACACCATTCACTGCAACAAAAATGGCGGCTCGTCTAGATTTGCAGCGCAACATCCAAAAGCAGTTGCACCAGCTAATCAACTCTGCTAAGGATGACTTGCTTCGCCAGTTGGCAGCCAGAATCAAGGACAAGGTGGAAGAAGACGCACCAGAGGGCGATGCATGTGCAATTGAGCTCTATGACTTCATCATGGCCGTTGTGAGAGGCGACAAGTTGAAAAGTCTGGAGGATGAAGGTATGTCCCGTCTGCTAATCTTCAACGACCTCATCGAGGAGCTGCAGCAGCCACCAGAAGCCAGCGAAACAGAGCAAGGGCAGCCAGATGAAGCAGAGGAGATGCCTGGACCTCCAGTGGCGGCAGCAGTTGTGCAACTCAGGATGGACAGTCAACACTCCATCAGCAGTCAGGGCTCTGACGTAGTAAAGTTATCAGATGTTGCTGCTTTGCTTCCACGACGTGAATTTAAAGTGCACAGTGGACAAATATCTGACTCAGAGTCTGACGTTAGCTATGGTATCCTTTGCAAGCAGATTGATGAGGGTTTAGCTGAAAACTTCACTGAAAACGAGATAATCCGAGCTGTGTTAAGAATAATCCGACCCGGTACATTCAAAGATATGCTTTCGACAAAACACGAGTTAACTGTAGGAGAGCTTAAGCGCTTTCTCAGAACACACTTAAAAGACAAAAGTAGTTCAGAGTTATTCCAGGAGCTCAGTAATGCAAAACAGCTTGATCGTGAAAGTCCACAGCATTTCATGTACCGTTTAATGGGGTTAAAACAGCGTGTGGTGTTTTCATTACAGCAGAATAACTCAGGTTTTCAGTATGACAAAAAGCTAGTCCAAGGCGTGTTTCTTCACTCACTTTACCAAGGCATAGGTGAAAAATATGCATATGTGAGAAGAGATTTAAAGGGACTGGTTAATAATAGCAGTGTAACAGATGATTACATTCTAGAGGTAATGACTAAATCAGTTCAGGAGGAGGTAGAGAGACAATCACGCATAGGTCAGACACATAGGACCAAGGTGTTGACTGTCAACGCCACTCACCCAGGGGAAAGAGAACAAGTAGTCCAGCCTGCAGCCGAAGTTAAAGCTACAGTTCTCCAGACCCAAGCAGAAGTGCAAGCCCAGCGCACAGCTATCCACGAACTGACTACTCATGTTGCGGCATTGACTAAAACTCTGGAAAAGGCTTTTACACCCACAGCAAGAGCTCCAGAGCCGGCGCAGACCGTCACAGTGAGCACCGTGCAGCCACCAAAGACGACCAAACCTTTTCGTAAGTGCCAATCTTGCATCACCGACGGACTTGATCGTTGCTATCACTGCTTTAAGTGTGGACAAGAAGGACACAGAGCTGTTGGCTGCCTGCTCAAAAGTATGTCATCGGGAAACGGGAAGAGGTCACTGGGGTGGGACCACCAGTGATCGCGACCACACCCAGAACAGCGTCCCATATCAAAGAACACACATCAGAAAAAGACTTTTACCAAGACCCACTCACCTGTGAAAAGAAGAAAAAGACAAGGTAATAGAGTAGCTAAGCTTATTGGAAAAAGATGTACACTTACCTGTTATCTTAATGGTGTAAAAACTGACATGCTTTTAGACAGCGGGGCCCAAGTAACCATCGTAACCAAATTGTGGCTCCAAAGTAATCTACCAGACACTCAGATTCAGTCTCTAGAAGATCTTTTGCCAAATGATCCTCTTAGAGTAACAGCAGCTAATGGGACTGATGTACCTTTTGATGGATGGGCCGAGCTGTTAGTTGAAATCAAAAGTCCTAATCATGGTGAAGTAGCCATCCAGGTACCAGTTTTAGTCAGTCAGAGCTGTGTTAGTGGTCTTCTTTTAGGCTTTAACATGATTGAGGAGATCATTTTGGAAAGTCTTGAAAAACCAGGCAGTGTTAGCTTGAGTTATTTACTGGCTGAAGCTTTAAAATTACACAGGCACACCGCAGAGACCATAGTATCAGTGATTAGTGAGAATCCAGCTAAAGATCACATGATAAATGACACTGTCAGAGTTGGTAAAAGGGGTTTGACTATTCATAGTGGCCAAATCTGTGAGATTAGGTGTCATGTCAAGTCGAGACCACAGGGTGACACAGTCTTATTTGAACCTACATGGAAACCAGACTTACCAGAAGGCTTACAGTTGTTTCCTGCTTTAGTTAACGCACCCAATATCTCATCCAAAGCTATTAGAATACCAGTCAGTAACCAAAGTAAACATGACATTTTTCTGCCAGCAAGAACCATTTTAGGTCACATTGAGAAGATCACTGAGTGTAGGCCTGTAAATAATGGCTCAGCTACAGACAGTGAGACATTAATGTGTGCAGCTCAGGTGAACCAAACTAGTGACCCAGTTGGCAGTGCAGAACAGTCAAAGGCCAAAGAAAAATGGCATCCTCCAGTTAACTTAGAGCATCTTGACCCAGAACAGCAAAAGATAGCGTGTGAAATGCTTTATGAGGAATCAGACATCTTTGCAAGAGAGGATGGGGACATAGGGTTAATTCCAGATCTTCAGCTAAAGATTAGTGTAGTAGATGACAACCCAGTCCAGAAATGTTACAACTCCATCCCTAAACCTCTCTACAAAGAAGTGAAGGACTATGTGCAAAACCTTTTGGACCAAGGGTGGGTCCGCAAGTCAAAGTCCTCCTACTCCTCACCAGTGGTGTGCGTGAGGAAGAAAGACCAAAGTTTACGGCTCTGTGTGGATTTCCGAGGACTAAACAAAAAGACTATTGCCGATCGCCACCCATTGCCACGAATACAGGACTTGCTCGACAGTTTAGGTGGTCACTCATGGTTTTCCATCTTAGACCAAGGAAGCGCTTACCACCAAGGATTTGTCAGTGAAGAGTCCCGGCACCTTACAGCTTTCAGCACGCTGTGGGGGCTGTATGAATGGATCAGGATACCGTTTGGACTGACAAACGCACCTGCTGCATTTCAGAGGTGTATGGAGGGAGTGCTTGAGGGCGTTCGAGATGAATGCTGTGCTCCGTATCTTGATGATGTCCTGTGCTATTCAATGACATTTGAGGACCACGTAAACCACCTGAGACAAGTTCTGAGTCGCATGAGAGAACATGGAATCAAGTTGAGACCCACCAAATGTGAACTTTTCAAAAGAGAGGTTCGTTACCTGGGGCGCTTGGTGTCTGGAGACGGAGTAAAGATGGACCCACAGGACTTGAAAGCTGTTTCGGCACTTAGAGACAGAGAGCCACAAACTGTAGGAGATGTCAAGTCACTGTTAGGCTTCCTAGGTTACTATCGCTCCTTTATCCAAGATTTTTCACGTGTAGCCAAACCACTATTTGAGTTACTGCAGAAACAGAACACTGACACGAATGTTAGTGAGAACAAGACACAGAAAAGCAAAGGTAAACTCAGGAAAGGAGACAAAGGGCAGCTACCTTCTAAAACTCCTATTATATGGACTGACGAACACAAAAGGGTGGTAGCTAGGCTCATAGAGATTTTAATAAATCCCTCTGTCCTTGCTTACCCCAACTTTGACCTACCGTTTGTTATTCACACCGATGCATCTAACGAAGGTTTAGGTGCAGTTTTATATCAGAGGCAGAACAACAAGCTTCGTGTTATCGGGTATGGTTCAAGAACGTTAACGCCAGCTGAGAGAAATTACCATCTTCACTCGGGCAAACTTGAGTTTTTGGCATTAAAGTGGGCTATATGCGACAAGTTTAGAGATTACCTGTATTACGCGCCCACATTCATCGTATATACAGATAACAACCCTCTAACATACGTTCTTAGCACTGCTAGACTTAACGCTGTTGGACACAGATGGGTGGGAGAGTTGGCTGATTTTAATTTTGATATTAAATACAGGCCAGGCAAAATGAATGGTGATGCAGATACATTGTCTCGTTACCCCTTAGAGCTACAGGAAAGTATGAATGACCACATAGGCAGCATCCCAGCCGAAATCGTGAGAGCTGTGTGGCAAGGCAGCAAAGCAGTTCAGGAAGACGATGTGCCTTGGACCGCAGCTCTACAAGTGGATGACACCTGCATTGACGAAACACCGCAGGGGAATGTGCAAGGTTTTAAGCCGGCCGACTTGAAAACAGCACAACAAAAGGACACAGTGATAAAAGAAGTGATATCATTGAAAATGAGGAACTGGATTCCAAACGAGAAAGACAAAAAAAACATGACAAAGGAGACAAAAAGACTGCTATATGAATGGACAAAGTTAGAAGTGGAAAATGGACTTCTGTACAGGAAGACAGATAAACACAAACAGCTGGTCATTCCTGAAAAGTTGAAAATAGTCATATTAAAGTCACTACACAATGACATGTCTCATATTGGGGCTGAAAAAGTCACTCATCTTGCGAGGGAAAGGTTTTACTGGCCGAACATGCAACAGGAGATAGAGGACTATGTTAACAAAGAATGCTCCTGTATTAAACAAAAACGGCCCACTCTTCCTCAGCGAGCACCAATGGGACACATTTCCACTAGCAGTCCTTTTGAACTTTTGTCCATAGACTATCTTCATTTAGAACAAAGTCAAGGCTATGAGTACATACTTGTGCTTGTAGATCACTTCACTAGATTTGCACAAGCATATCCGGCAAGAAACAAATCAGGGAAAACCGCAGCTGAGAAGATCTTTCATGATTTCATTCCTCGTTTTGGTTACCCTGATAAAATCCATCACGACCAAGGAAAAGAATTTGAGAACAGTTTATTTAGCAGGCTTGAGCATTTAGCTGGTATTGGACACTCTCGGACAACGCCATATCACCCACAGTGTAATCCGGTGGAGAGACTGAACCGTACAATACTGCAAATGCTGCGCACCTTGGAGGAAGAAAAAAAGAGTCAGTGGAAAGACCATCTCAACCATGTACTGCATGCATATAACTGTGCAAGGCATGAGTCCACTGGGTTCTCTCCATTTTTTCTTTTATATGGACGGCATCCACGCTTACCTGTAGACTTACTGTTTCCTCCTCAGAAAGACACAGAGACAACTGACAGACAGGCGTATGCACAAAAATGGGCAGAGAGAATGCGTACTGCTTATGATATTGCAGAGAGAAATAGTGAAAAGTCCTCTGCAAAAGGAAAAAAACAATATGACAAGTCTGTCAGGGGTGTAGTTCTCCAGCCAGGGGACAGAGTGTTAGTCAGGAATCTATCAGAGAGAGGTGGGCCTGGCAAGTTGCGCTCGTACTGGGAACAGGTAGTGCACAGAGTAGTTGAAAGAGTTGATGAGGGACCAGTGTACAAGGTGCAAGCAGAAAAAGGCTCCAAAACACTGCTACACCGAAACTTGTTGCTTCCTGTCAATGACCTACCTATTGAGAACATTCCAGCTCAAAGTCAAATCAAACAGACAAGTAAACAACGAACAAAGACGAAGACACCGGAAAACACTGAAGCGTTATGTGATTCAGTGGATGAAGACTACACATACACACGTGTTCCTTGCTACAGACTAGTCAGGAGAGAACAGCCTGAGCAAAGTCATCCCTCTGACAAAAGACTAAATGCTACTGCTCGTGAGTTTCGCCCACCACCAGACATACAGGCACAAAGGCAAGAAGCACCACCGACGATGGATATTGTACAGGACACGATTGATCCAGAACATCGAGCAGAGGAACAATCACCCGAGAGACCACCGGAGGTGCAGGCGCCACAAGAGGAGGAACATCCGGAGATCACCATCAGAAGATCTCAGCGGACCGCCAGGGCCAGAGAGATGTTCACCTATGATGCACTGGGACAGCCGACCTATCACCAGTGGCCTCCAAGCGTGAACTCTTTGATACCAGGTTACCCACTCCAAAGTACTGTTGTTCTTCCTTACTTTACTCAGGCATGTGTTGGTTATCCACAGGTGTATTAATTTGCTTTGTTGACGAATGTCTGGAGACATTTATAAAAGCAGGGGAGAGTGTAAGACTCATAGTTAAAACATGATTTAAAAAAATGGTAAAAAGTGGTTAAAAACAGCTAAAGGGGGAATGCATTTCATATGTTAATTTTAGTAGTTAAAAACAGACCCTACTCATTTTTTTTGTAAGCAATAAATTGTCAGATAACTATATGGTGCGATACTTTGATGTGCCACAAGGGGCGCATCGAACAGGAGTTAGGACGCCAAGGGGCAGAAGGGCAGAATAAACCCTGCAGCAGAGCAATGCAAACGGAAAGCTCATCTCCGTCCCTTGTACTCTTTTCTCAGGGTTTCCATTCTCACTCCTCTCGGGCACGGGAGGGGCAACACCATTGTTTGGTGAGAGCCTCTGGCATTCTGTCATCCCATGCATGCTTTGTTCTACGCAACTCTTGTAAAATTTGTTTCACTGGTAGTATGAGAGGAGCCAAGATTCCAAGGGGATCGTATATTGCGCTCACCATCGAGAGAACGCCTCTTCTTGTTAATGGTTTACTCTGAATGACGACTCTGAACTTCAACGTGTCAGATTCCACGCACCACTGAACCCCTAACGCTCTCTCAACAGGTAATCTATCCTTCTCTAAGTCAAGCTCCTTGACTTCTTTGGCTCTGTCATCCTCATGAATAGAAGCAAGAACTTCTCTGCTGTTGGAAATCCATTTTGTGAGTTTGAAACCCCCTGTTGCACACAAAGCTATGAGTTTCTGAATGAGAATAACTGCCTCCTTTTCTGAACTTACAGACTTCAGGCAATCATCTACATAAAAGTTTTTGAGTACAGTATTTACTGCTTCTGAGCAGAACTCTGCTTGTTTGTCTTGTGCACATTTTTGTAAAGCATAGGTTGCACAGCTTGGTGACGAGGTTGCCCCAAACAGATGAACAACCATTCGATATTCTTTCAGCTCTTTGTGGAGGTCTCCCTGAGGCCACCATAAAAACCTCAGTATGTTGGTGACTTTAGCTGGAACTTTGACTTGGTGGAACATACCTTCAATATCAGACATGAAGGCTATTGGCTCTTGTCTGAATCTTGTCAGTACACCGATGAGCGAGCTGGTGAGGTCTGGCCCTTGTAACGACTCTGTATTTAGGGAGGTGCCTTGATAAGTAGCAGCACAGTCAAATACCACCCTCAGTTTGTGCTTTGTTGGATGGTAGACTCCATGATGTGGTACGTACCAAATCCTGCCACAATCCTTTTGAATTTCTGGCAAGGGGATCTCTTCAGCATAGCCTTTTTCGAGTGTGTCGTTCATGAACTTTGTGTAGTCATTACGAAATTCCTGGTTCTTTAGCATTTTAAGTTTAAGTTAAGACTTTCTGTTCTCTGCACTGCAACAGTACGGTTGTTTGGGAAAATAATGTCTTTGTTTTTTAAAGGAAGTCCAATGCAATAGTGACCGTCGACGAGCTTTGCTGACTGCGATACAGACTCCATAAACCGCTTATCGTCTGAAGACATTTCCAACTTTTCAGTCATGTTGTGCTCAGGAAAGTCAAATTGTATCTGCTGCTGTGTAAGCTCCTCCAGCTTTGCCACGGAGATCCTGTTCACTGTCAACTGTCGCCACTCAGCGTCTTCCTCATTGGAGCTACCTACTCTCAGCAGAGGGCCATTGATTGTCCAACCTAAGGCGGTCTTTACAGCATAAGGACCCTTGCCTTCACTGTTGACAACTTTCCATGGCTCGAGTGCCTTTGGAACATTTGTGCCTATTAACAAACCGATTTCTGCCTCGATCTGCTTGAGCTGAACCTCCTTTAAATATGGCCAGCTTTCCACATCGGTTTGTCGTGGAATGTTGTCGTTTTTGACTGGGATCTCTGCCTGCGAGCATACATGAGGGAGCTTCAAAAAATTGTCATTGTCCAAACTGCTCACTTCAAGCCCTTTGATAACACACGTTGTAATAAAACCTTAATTTCTCATTGTGCGGAGCAAAATGTTAGTCTTTTTTCCTGTCACTCTCAGTTCTTTCATCAGCTCCTCTGAGCAGAAGTTTCCTGTGCTGCCTGAGTCAAGGAAAGTGTATGTTTCAACAGTTCTATTGCTCTTCCCACACCTGACTCTCACTGGAACAATTGAAAGAGCACAAGCCGTTTCACCGGCTCCAGTGCAGCCACATGTTTCACTGTCAGTTGCCGTTGGTAAGTTGGATGATGGTGATCTGACAGCAGCGCTTTCACCAGCAAGAACAACTTCTTTGTCGTAGTGCAGAATGGTTGGATGTTTCAGTGAGCATGTACGACAGATGTGCCTTTGCTGACAGCCCTTGCTCATATGTCCCTGTGACAAACAAAAATAACATAAGTCCTGTGATTTAAGAAACTCAAGCTTTTCCTTGTGAGCCTTTTGCTTAATAAGCTTGCAAAACTCTAGATTATGTCCTCCTTTGTTACAAAAGATACACTGTCGTTTGTTTATTTTTAGCTGCCTCTGTTTGCTTTACTGCAGGTGTGACATCAATAGCACAGATGTTTTTCTTTTCTTTGTATCTTGGTGCACTTTCTTTTCTAATTGCCTGCTTGTTCACATCCTTTGATGCGACGGAGTCCTGTATGTTGCCGAACAGTCGGTGTGAAGCTATTTTGGCCTGCTTGTCCACAAATTTAACTAGATCTTTAAACCTAGCTCTCGTGCCGGTATTTTCCTGAATGTCATAAGCCACTCCTCTCCATTTACCTCTTAACCTGAAAGGAAGCTTGGATATCACTGTTCACATATTTGTAGGACTGTCCATTTCTTCAATAAACTCCATACTGTCCACTGTATTAAAGCAGCTAGTAAGAAACACCGAAAACTCAGTAAGTGTTTCTGCGTCTTCTGACCCAATTACACGCCATTTCAGTGCCTTTTCAATGTAGGCAGAAGCAATAGTGTACTCATTCCCAAAATGTTTATTTAACAGCTTCTTGGCCTCCACGTAGCCTCTGTCAGGATGCATGTGTGAACAGCTGCGCACGAGAATTTTAGGTCTGCCGTTAGTGAACTGTTCGAGGAAACGTAACCTGTCCCTATTATTGTCAGTACGTTCCTCAATCCCGTGCGCAAATGCTTTCATGAAGAAATCAAACTCCAGAGGATCACCTCTGAAGACTGGGACTTCCAGTATTGAGAGAGTGAATGCTCTTTGTAATATTAGCATCACTGCCACGGCCTGTGTCCGTATTATTGCTGGCTGAAGCAGATCTGCCACCTCTTCTTGAATTATTTTCAATTAAGGAGCTCTGAGGCACATTAAGCATGTATCTTTGGGAAGGATTTTCAGGCTCCGATTCACAGCATTGAAACTGTGCACCTTATTCTTTTGTGCAGCTTTCATTTGCCATTCTAATCTTGTGTTCGAAAGAAGTGTTTAGAGATGACTTTTTTCCGATAAACACCTCAAGTTTTGCATTAGCAGCAGCAATAGCTGTTTGCAGCTCCCATTCCTCCTTTTTAGCTTTAAGTACAGCTTCTTCTCTCTCAATTTCTTGTTTTTGCTTTAATGCTTCGATACGTGCAGCGAGAGCTGCTCGCTCAGCTTCTAACTCAAGCCTAGCAGAGGATGTAGAATTAGATACACCTGAAGCTCCCCCTGCTCACCTGCCGCTCTGTCATCTCCACCTATCTCCCCCCTTATCTCAGGTACCGCCGGTCCCTTATCATTATCCTTACCCGTTCCACTATCTACCTCAGCCACTACCTCAGTATGCTCATCGACCCCCGATCTCTCCTCCACCTGATGCTCCAAACCCCTTTCAGCGTCTCCGCTCTCCGCAGTCGGACCGGGCTGCCCAGCGGCAGTCGCGGAAGTGGAGGCGGCGGGAGCCGCTTCGTGGGCTGGGCCCCGTGGCGTGACAGCTCTCTCACCAGGAACTCATCACTGATAAACGGTGGCACGTTTGACAGCGTCATTTTAGAAGCAGGCTGCAACAGCGGCGTGACCTGCTCAAACAACCCGTTAACAGTAATCCCACTCTCCACTAACAGTCGTACCTGCTCTACCTCCTCCACAAACAACACCATCATCCGGGCAGCGGACTTCACTGCGCTGTGCCTACCGCTAAGGCCACGTCCTCCACACTGCACGGAGAGCCAGCAGCCACTCTGATGCCGTGCTTCCGTGACAGGTGTGTGAGGACGCCAGAAGCCATGACGGCGTCTGAGCGGCCCGTCAACCAGGCAAAGCCGGCCGCTGAAAAAAAGACACACCAACAAAAAAGAAAAACGAGAAAAGTGACACAACACAAATATAAACTACCAATAGCCAAAAACCACAAAGAAAGTAAAGAAAGACACACAAAGTCGCTTTCACAAGTTTCACTCTCCTTCCCCACACTTCTCACACTCCTTTGGGCCTTTGCACCATTATGGTGCTCGTGTCCTAATAAAGCACTTTTGCGTCCATGTGGTAATTTCATTCTTGCATTCTCTTCAGGAAATGTAAATCTAGTGCAGTTTGTACTCTGTATTAAAACTGGTTGTAGTTTATACGTTGAGGTGGTTGGGGGGTGTTGTCTTGTCATTAGATGCCATTGCGGCTAACGTAGCAAGAAGTCAAAACCTGCAGCCTCCTGCACCCCTTAGCACCAGAGAGTACTTTAGTACAGAGGACGTGAACACGCATTGACTTTAGTCAAGCAGCCAATAGTAACACCCCAAAACAGCTCATGGAGCACTCTGTTTGTAGAAAGATATCTGATTGGCTGAACGGTCGTGTCACGCTCCTGGATGTCTAAACTTCTCTTCCAGAGCCAAGAGAAGGAACAAAAATCCTGTTTCCACTCAGAACACTTTGAACTAAAGTATGCTCAAAGGTGATTATGGATTTTTCACCAAATGAACCAAAAAAATTATAATAAAAAACATATATACATAATTGCAAGTAATATGTGCTCTGTAACTTTTGTAGGCTGGGTTGGACTCCAATAAAATGTACAAATCTACAAAATATTACACAATTCATCAGGTTGTGTTTCATTCACTGCTTTGACATATATCATTCGACACATTTAATATTGTAAGCCCAAGCCCATTCTGTAGACAGAAGACGACAGGCTATGACAAATCCTAAAAGCAGGCGCAGACAAAACAGACGCTCAACCGGCCTGTTGGGCCAGTTTGAGATCAACCTTCCCAAACCAGAAAACACCATAACATGTCCACATGCAGAGAATACAAGTCACTTTATTGTTGTTGTTGGAAGATTGTACCGTCACTAAATACAAAAAGCAGCCCCAAAAATGTGACTGGACACATGAAGAGGTCTAAGTGCAGCTATGATGTGATTTTGGTAAAAGAAAAAATGGTTTTATGAAGCAAATCCCTGCAGTCCTACAATAGTTTGTCTATTTATGATTTATCTACATTGCTTTGTTTTGCATCACTTTGTTCACATGTATAGTGACAGTCTACACCCCCTGTCATAGGGCTTTTCCACCGGGCAGGAGCTGGAGCTAACTTGGAGCTAGCTCGTGTTTTGGCTCCGAGCCATTCTGTTTCCACCAACATAGCTCCAGGTCTCGGAGCCAAAAACCAGAGCTACGCTGGCCCCACATAGCTTCTGGGCTACAGGCCAGCTCTGAAGTGGGCGGGTGGTAGGCGGGGTTATCCACGGTGCTCCAAAAATGAAAAGCAGCCATTTTTTAAACTGGCGAGCGGCTGGTCACGTTAGCGCAAATCCGACGACAAAAAACATTTGGAAGTGAGTCCACAGTGAGTCCAAGAAGACAGAGCAGTGGTCAGAGGAAGAGAACATTGTTTCCTGGTACTGTGAGTGTCTGAAGAGGTTCAGGGGAAGTGGACGGAGCCCCACGAACCAAACTGAACTACAACCATGGAGGAGCTTGTCCTGTAGAACTGTTATTTCATTGATCTGTATTCAGAACTTCCCTTATTGTTACATAATGGTCATGTAATAATATTACTGAACTATGTGGTAACAACATTTCAGATCATTTCAGAGTTAGATTTAATGGTTCATCTGTAGCTCAGCTCGTCTTCATCTCAGAACAAATCCAGTTAGATTCATTCATTCTATGCAAACATGTACAATATTATCTGTTGGTCCATCCTAAAATATCATTTGTTTATGAACAAATGTAACTATTATTAAGAACTAATATTGTTTTCTATTCCTGGACAAAACCAGGCACATTCTTATTCAAAAAGCATTGTACACTCTTTATTGTACTGTTTTACTATATTTGAGTTACTGTCTTGAAGTTTGGGTTTCCCCAAACTTGACTACATGACAAAAATCCAATCGTTATTCATAATGTAAAAAAGATCCATCAGACTCAGACGCTGGATACAGAGAACACACACATGGATTATTGTTAAAAACACCAGATTTAAAACTCCCGATCTCATCAAACTCAAAACTGTCCAAATGATTTATAAAACAAGTAAAGGTTCACTTCCAAAAGGTTTGCAGAAAATATTTTTAAAGAGAGAAGGGGAAAATAATTTAAGAGAACTACCTTTCAAGATGAAATATGCTAGAACAACAGTCAAAAGGATGAGTATAACAATATCAGGGGTTAAATTATGGAACTGTGTAAGGGATGAAATAAAACAACATAAATCAGTTTAAAAAGTTTTTTAAATCATATATTGTTAGTAAGTATAAGAAATAAGTAACAATTTTACCAAGTACATGGCATATATACATTCATGTGTATGTACATATGTATATATGTTTGATGTGAATGTATACACTGTATATATAAAACTTGTAGAATGTAGAATATATAGTTAAAATAGTTATATAAGCTAAATATTTTTTGTGTGATTATCTAGAGCCTTGTTTAGTTTTATTGTGGTACGGTAGGTTTCTATAAGCTTTGCTTCAACCTGCACACTTTTGGCTTAAGGATTACACAGTTGTTTGTTTTTGTATTTTCTTATTGTGGAGACTGCTGAAATAAATAAATTCAAATATTTTTAATGCTTCTATGCAGGAAAAAAAGGAGGATGTTAATGCACATTTTTTTCCATGGAGCAGTCAGCGACACGGTTCATGGCCTAGAACCAGCAGGACCAGAACCACATCCATGGTCCATAACCTGCTGCTCATGATGAACTCCACCGCACTGGTTGGACTGGTGTTGGTTCTGGTGCAGATAGAGGCAGACTTTGGCCCTTTCTAATAGAAAACCCACAATCATTTTTTAAGTAAATGTTATTATATATTGAGTTGATTTGTAAATCTATTTTTACTTTGTGTAAATAAAGTTATTTATTTTGTATTCTACAAGGACTTTGTTCATTGTTCGTTGCCTACTTGTAAGCACACACATGTATTTTATTTCTATTCAGTTAATTTAATTACTCTTTACATCCACTTTTTTGCCCTAAGATAGAAACATAACCTGCTGTAGCACACACTATTAGCTTTGTATTTTTTTTTTATTTTGATACATTTATAAAATTGAAAAGTTCATACAACACTCACCTAATGAGTGTTACGGCTGGTGCCTCCTGGCCTCTCAGCCTGCCCTTCCTCTCCTCTCCTAACACACCTGGCTCACATCAGTAATCAGGTAGGAGAGGGAGGAGGAGCTGTATAAAGGGCTGTGAGGACCAGAAAGAGGGAGGCACAACAACTGACCAGCAGCAGACATGTGGGGAGAGTTCTTCAGCTCCACACTGGACATCTTCGTAAGTTTGTTGTTTTAGTTTGGACTGGAGATTTCTGGTAGTCCTGTTTTTGTGTTCCGGTAGTTTTAGTCTTTCGTATGTTTTTGTAGTTTAGAGGGTGGACGCTGGGACGACGGCCCTGTATAGGGTTGGCCCAGTGTCCTCCCTACTTTTGTTCAGTTTGGCCAGGATCTCCAGTCCCTTTTAGTTTGTTCTGTTGGTACTTTTATAATTTTGTTAATAAATACTTTTGATAATCGTTGTTTTCTGTGTGGCGTCTTCTTTATGTTGTGGCCCCTCAAGCCTTGAATAACATCCTAGAGGGGGTCGTAACAATGAGTAGGACAATTAAACAGAATGCAATTAAGATTTCCTCAATTCAAAATAGAGTCAATAATTTGTCATTGATCATTAATAACACAAGTCGAACAACATGATGACACAAACATTTTAATAAAGCATCCATTCAGTCACACACAGTAAATCCTTGGTCCAAATATATATGAGTGAAATGACATCAGGACTCGTTAGTTTGACACAAACTTGAGCTGATTCTGGTTGTATTGAGTCCCACCAACAGTCAGCATTAAGAGCATCTATAATGATAAACAAACATATCAAAATCAACTTATTGCCTTTATCTGCTGTACTTATTCAGGTGTAGTTGAATCAGAATTCCTTTATTGATCCCAGGGGGAAATTGCTTTTGTTACAGCCACAGAACACATCACAAATAAAGAATAAAAACATTAACAAAGACAAAGAAGAATAAACAATAAATAAGTGTATAATTAAGTAAAGACTGTTAAAAATAGGGTCAGAAACACTCCTCTCTGTCACCACTGTCAGAAAGTCCAGTTTAATCCTCACAATGTCACTGGCCCTGCTGTTGAGTCTGTTGGCGTCTGCGACTCTCAGTCTGTTCCCCCAACAAACAACAGCGTAGAGGATCACACTCACCACCACTGACTCATAAAACATCCTCAGCATTTTCCTGCAGATGTTGAAGGACCTCAGCCGACTCAGAAAATAGAGGTGGCTTTGGTCCTTCCTGTAGAGGGAGTCAGTGTTCCTCCCCCAGTCCAGTTTATTGTCAATCACCACTCCCAGATATTTGTACTCCTCCACAATGTCCACACTGACCCCCTGGATTGAGACAGGTCTGACTGGCCTTTTGGTTCTCCTCAGGTCCACAATCAGCTCCTTGGTCTTTGTCACATTGAGCTGTAGATGGTTCCGCTCACTCTATGTGACAAAGCTGTCCACACCAGCCCTGTACTCCACCTCATCCCCCTCCCTGATATATCCAACCACTGCAGAGTCATCGGAGAACTTCTGGAGATGACAGGTGTCAGTGCAGTAGCTGAAGTCCGTGGTGTAGGTGGTGAAGAGGAAGGGAGAGAGTACAGTCCCTTGAGAGGCCCCGGTGTTGCTGACCACTTTGTCAGACACACAGTGTCTCAGGCGAACATACTGTGGTCTGCCAGTTAAGTAGTCCACAATCGAGGTCACAATGGAGGAGTCAACCTGCATCTCTGTCAGCTTCTCACCCAGTAGAGCCGGACGGATGGTGTTAAAAGCACTGGAAAAGTCAAAGAACATGACTCTCACAGTGCTCGTTGGCTTGTTTAGGTGAGAGTAGACACGGTTGAGCATGAAGGTGATGGCGTCCTCCACTCCAACCTTGGGCTGGTAGGCGAACTGTAGTGGGTCCAGGTGTGGTCTGATAGATGGTCGGAGCTGCACCAGGATAAGTCTCTCCAGGGTCTTCATGATGTGAGAGCTCAACGCGACTAAGTAGCTTAGCAAATTCTAACACGGTCATTGTTAAGCAATAAAACGTCTTTGATAATTACCTGTGTTCACAAATGTTGTCGCAGATTCCTGTGACTCCAATGAAGATGGTTACATTTGTTCGGCAGAATCTTTACGTAGGATAAGATAGTATTCATACGATGTCAACAGTCAAAACATGGGCTTCATTATGACGCAAGTGCTGTTACGTAATCAGTGACGTACTGACGTATTGTGGTGACGCAAGGACGTGGCTCCAACTTGCCGCTGCTGCGGTGGAAAACCAAACCGGTTCTTCAGCTAAACAGGAGGAGCTCTGAAGTAGCTCTGGCACCAACCCCAGCTCCAAAAAACCCCCCTCCGTGCTCTTGGTGGAAAAGCCTGAGAGGGAGGAGCACACACACCTTTGACTCCAACAGCACTCAGTATGTCACAGCATGGGAGAATCACCAAGCTGTGTCTGTTTCCTAAAGCTACGGTCGCATCAAAACTGTTCTCCAGAGGCTTGTAAACTGGAACATGACAGTAAGGACAATCCATTTCTATTTTATTTTGAAAAGTACATCTCAGATCTATCACTTTAATGCCTTTAAGTTGATTCTAAACACGTCAGATTTAGATTCAGAGGTGTAAAGAGTACTAATATATCCTACTCAAGTTGAAGTACTGTTACTTGATTGAAATTGTACTCAAGTACAAGTTACGAGTAAATAGTTTATTTTTGGTAATAAATCATTGCCACGGTTCCCTTGCATACAGTAAACAACTCATCTGTAAACTTAAAAAGGAAGAAACCAAATCTAGCACATCTGGAACTTAATTTATTTTCCAAAAAGGCATCTGTATGAAATAAAAGGTTTGTCAAAATGTACAATTCAGTATAGCTACATTAATGAACACTAAAACAGTGCCATGCCAAATGTACCATGTGGTAGAAACCACAACCTGAACCATAGAAAGAGGCTGGATGTTGATCAGAAATGGCACAAATAAGAACATATGAAAAATAACCAACATTCAATGCTGTTTTGGTGCAGTGCATTACTTTTAATCTGATTGGTCGGCTATGATGTGATACATTTGATTGTTGTCTGGTATCACAATGTCTGTTGATCATTTTAAAACAAAAAAATAACAATTTACTCAGAAACAGTTGGGTGTAGAAATGTAATTATTTACTTTACTTCTTTTAAAACGTACTTAAGTACAAGTAAAATTACTGATTTATAAATGTGTAACTCAATTACAGTAAGGTGATCTGTTACTTTCACCTCTATTTAGATTTGTTGTGTTTCCTTCTCGTGTCATCCTTAGATTTAAGTTTAGATGCTTTTCTATATGGAACCACCTAATAGACGAGTTTTAAAAGTTGGACAACAATACTGACAAACAAATAGTAGCTACTACTGCATAACAAACAATCCCTATATTAAAAATGATTCAACCAACCACAAACTTTGCTTTCAAACCACAAAAATGACTCAAGTGGACAAACCAGCGCAGACTCAACCTGATCCCAACACATGCTGGTTTTAATAAATGATATACAAACGTAAATGTACACTGACTCATATCAAGTGTAGATGCTCCCTGAGATTCGTGTGTGTTGAGGAATTTGAAAGAGGCTGAAGCTGTTTGTGAGTTCATGGCAACACAACTGGTTTATCAGAGGATTTCCTCACGACATTACAGTCATAGCTCTGCCTTTGACTGAACGCGGGGCTGGATCGCTGCTTACGCTCAAACTGCGTACTTATGTTGGTGCCGCCCTTTGGAAAAACTAATGCAGATGATTGATAGGCTTGAATCAAACCTGTCAAGTTTTAAATTTGAAAATAGAGGAAATTTTCTGGCGCCCACTACGAGCCGTCCCACTCACCCAACCAAGCTCCAGTATTCCTTATATAAGTGTACAAGAATTCTAAAATAGCCACTTGTCAACCACTTACTAAATACAATTATGTGATTAGAATCTGGTAGGTTGATCTTTATTAACAATAAAATGCTGTGAATATTCCTACTAGGGCTGGTGATATGAACCAAAACTCATATCTCAATATATTTTCTCAAAATGGTGATATATGATATAAATCTAGTTAATTTTATTAAATAAAGTCTGACCAGAAAAACAATTCTGGGTTAAATTTGCTGATGCTAAATGCTACACAGGGACATTTATTAACAAACAGCTGATCAATATGTACCACTCATTAATCATCTAACTGATCTTTACATGTTGTTCTGAGACGTAAAAGCAGTGACTCCTAAAACTAGTGTTTTGATTCATATGATATATGAAATACTATTGTTTTCTATATCGTCAAAATAGAAAACTTGATACATCTTCAATCTCGATATACCGCCCAGCCCTAATTCCTAAATTATAAAACAGCCTAAATTAAAACATAAATGTGTTTATGAAGCACATGTGTTTTAATATACACATTTAATATACTTACAGTTTATATAAAAGTCAACACGTTGCATATTTACTGTTAATTTCACATTGCTTATCTTTAAGTTAAAGACTGACATTTTATTTTCATTATATATTTTCTTATAATGTCTCATCCTCACTCATGTGGTTCTCTGTAATTCCCTAATGACTTATTAGACACATTTATTACAGACTTTACATCCTTTAACATTTTATAAACAGTGTATATTTGTGGAGCTTGTGATTGGCTGATTTTTCATGGTGACTTACGTTGTTCCTTCCGCTGTGGTAGACGTTAAAATCTCAGTTATTAATCTAACAGAATGTGTAACTGTGTCACATCCTGATGGTCTTTATGAAGATAAACTCTCTGTTACATTTTTCAATGTATTTACACCAGTTCTTTGTTTTTTTCACTGGAACTTCTTCATTCATTCATCTGTTTTCTGAGTTGTTTCTTGGTTTGTTGCCGCTGTCAGCACTAATCGCGCGATAACTGCCACTCAGGCCATTTCAGGAGGCAGTTCTCGCGAGGCTAGTGACGGAGTTCAGTTCAGTAAGGCATCTTTTAATTATTATTACAATAAAATACAGGATATTTACAGGAAAATACTAATTCGGGAAGATGGCGGGAAAGAGGGGTAAAATACAGGAGTTTCTCGGCCAAAACGGGAAACTTGACAGGTATGGCTTGAAATGACGTGAAAGGGGACAAGCATCTGCATCATTTCTGAAATGTGTGTGTTTTACTGTTTTCAGAGTTGAAAAAAATGCTTTGTCTGCAATTCACAGAGTTGAAAAGCTGCAAAAAAGGATACATGGGTGTTTAAAAAAAGCCCTAAAGTTGGGGTTTAACATCTGGAAAAACATCAAACAGAAATAGCAGAGCAGAGGATAGCAATGCTCACCACGGTGTGGGTCAGTTACTATTTTCATTTACAATTACGTTTTCAATCATCCATGTTCAATTACAATTCAATTACGATTACAGTGGCCAACATTTTTTTCAATTACAATTAAATTACAATTATTGTCTTTATCCTCAAAGTCAATTACAATTACATTCTCAATTACTTAAGCTCAATTACAATTAATCACAATTACTGAGACTGAAATAAATAAGTAAAAAATAACCTTTCTCTTGTGTTAGCTTTCTGTTAGCATCTCTTATGATAACTAATCCTAAATCAGCTGTAAAATACATTATAAACAAATATCTATCATCTAATTTATTTCCTATCTATTGATTATCTTGTTATGATTCCTAATCTATGAAAATATGGGTTTTAATATTTTTGCTGTGGGCATCTGGGACTTTTTTGTGTCAGTGTACCCCTGCATCCATTTTTTCTAATGGTAAAATGTGTGAAGGCTTGATTTGAAACATATTTTAATAATTGTTAACTACATATGTGTAGAACGGTACATAGAACTATAACATAGTTCCACTGTTTTGCGTTAAATAATAATTGACAATTTTTATAGATTTTTCATGACAATTACAAAGTCAATTATATGAACTCAATAACATTTTTTTTTTTGCCCGGAAACTAGCATTCTTGCATTATTATATATAAGCTTTCTTTTTTTCTTTACAAAAACTCAGAGGTTCCCAACCTTTTTCGGGTCTTGACCCCATTTTGAGATCACAAATGTCCGGTGACCCCAGAGACATTTTTTTTCTTCGAGAATTGGTTTTTGATTTCATTTATTAAAGTGTGTTACAAATACAGACTAGCCAGGATTAGTGCACAAAGTGACAAGCACGCCACCTTAGATATTTTTCTATATTATATTTGTAAAAGTTTTTTTTTTTTTTTTTTTTACCAATTACTAGACATTTTAGGCAACCCCATTTTAATTCCATTTGACCCCACATGGGATCCTGACCCTAAGGTTGAAAAAAACAGTTAAATATTGTGTTTGTGACATACTTTTAGTACAATTTAGGGGCGGCTGGTAAAGATTTGACGTCTATTGTGTGGGTGTTGATCCAGGAATGGATCTAAAACAATAGAAACCCCTGTGAAGATGTGTGAGGATATAACAAAGACAGCATGGCAATAAAGCCAAAAATGTCTCTCACACTATTCATTATAAGAATTCAAGAAATACATTTTACTGGATTACATCAAAAGTACTTAACAGACGTTGACAACATGCTAATCAAAGATAAACCTTACACCACATGTGTCAAACTCAAGGCCCGGGGGCCAAATCCGGCCCTTTGGAGCATCCATTACGGAGAAAGGGGCTCACAGTTTTCCCAGTGCTTTTATCACAGGATTGCAGTCAATTTTAATGTTGAATTGTTGTGGAAAAAGAAAAATCCAAATACTTACAAAATCATTTAATTTTTGTCAAATTGTTACATAACATTTCCCTTATTAACTTAGAAATTCGTCACAAAGTCAAGAACATTTAAAGTGAATATCCTGTTCAGAATGAAATCAATCACTTATTGCTTGGATACTGTCAGATTGTTAAATTTTTTGTATTTTTTGTATACTTAGGAGTGCAAACTAGGGCACAGTAATATTGAAATTACCAGCATAAAATTTGTGGCCCACTTGAAATCAAGCTGCTCCATATTTGGCCCCTAAACTAAAATGAGTTTGACTTCCCTGCCTTACGCTATGGAAGATTCCAATACATTTTTGATCAATGTATTGATTCTGGAGCTGTTTAAAGGTCCAGTTTTATGCTATTTTCACCCATCTCTATTTGTTATAAGAACCTCAACAACCTAGTATATGAGGTTTATTTTCCCAAACTCACCTGTGACTTTTATGACATTTCTAAAAACAGGCTGTTTTGGGGCCTTCATGCATATTCATGAGTGGGCGTGTCTGTAGACGCAGACTTCATGCCTCGCTTTTGTAGAAAGGGTGATCACCATAGCGATTTTCTTTAGCTATCCACACACTTGTTATTGTTTTTTTTTTATTTTATTTATTTATTCAGTTTATTTCCGACATGGTTACATTCACTTTTTTTTTTTTTTTTTTTTTTTTTTTTCTTTTTTTCTACATGCCGAAAAAGGAGACGAGAGAAGCAGTTTGCTTATCCGGGTCCCGTCCCCTGTTTTACCATCGCAAATTTACATGGGTTTACATGTCTCTCTGGTCAAACATTCTTGATTTCTTCTGAACGTCCTTTTTTGTGTATTCTCATCTGTAGTCAGTGTTGTCCTCTATCTTTGTTTGTGTTGGCCTTGTTCCCTGCCAGACGTTGTTAGCATTCCTCCAGTTCAAGAATAGTTCCTCTTTCGAAGGTGTTTGGAAGGTTTTTCCCTTTTCATCCACAATGTCACCTTGTTTTGTCTCTACATCAAGGGTAATCCAGCTGTTGTTAGTTCCATTGGCAGTGTTGTATCCTCCACTGTCTGATGATGGGATCAGATCCAACTTGTATAAACACATCACTACATCCCAGTTCACAAGCAAGGCAGTATTTTAATGTAATATATCTTAGTTCATAAGCGTGTTTCTAACTGCTGTTGTTAGTTTTATTGGCAGTGTTGTATTTTCCACTGTTAGATTTAACTTGTATAAACACATTATTATATCCCAGCTCATAAGCAAGGCAGTAATTTCATTGTATAAAAAAAAACGTGTTTCTAACTGCACATATGACAATAAACACTTTGAATTTAAAATTTGATGTAATCCTTAATCACCCCACCACCTAGTAATTGAAATGAATAAATGACAGACCTTTTTTACTCTTGGTTTCACATTTAAATCGGTCTCCGTAAAATAATCACAGTCTGAGTTTTGTTTCCAGTGTTTATATAGATCTGGGTCCATATCCATGATTACCATCAGTAGTGTTGTTGTTTAGGTGGATCCTTCGTATTTTCCCAAGTTGTCCATCGTTTTGATGAGAACTGGTTTTCCGTCCTCTTCTTCCAGGATGTAAATCCTGCAGTTTTTTGACCAAGTCTTGACAATCTTTCCTTCTTTTTTTATTTGACGTGCCTTCCATGCAATGCTTGCATTTTGTTTCGTCAGGTTTTCATTGATGTACACCTTCGTTCCCTTGAGTTTATTTCTTTGCTTGAGTATTTCTCCTTTGAATTTTATATTCGTGAAGGTTATTTTTACAGCTCTGGTATCATTTCTCTTTGGCAGGAGATGGCAGGAGTTGATGTTGTCAGGGTTCAGGACAATGTCCTTCGACTTCAGGAAGTCAATGACCTGTTGTTCAATCGATTTTGTTTCTTCGTCACTCCTGGGTTTTATCTTTAGGCCTGTGATGATGACATCTTTCTCTCTTTCCTTTTGTTCCAGCTGTTCAACCCTCGCGTTCAACAATTTTATCTCTTCAGCATTTCTTTCATTCTTTTCTTTCAGTACCTTTGTTTCGCTTTGTAGTCTTTCCAGTGAGTTTTCCAGCGTCTTTTCCAACGACTTTATCTCGGCAGATAGGTTTTGTAGACCCTCGCGTATCATCTCCTTGACCTCTTCCAAACCCGAATTGGGTTCTGAAGGGCCTCCCTGCGGTTTTTTCACCATTTTCCTTCAGTCTTGGGCCCAGTTTTTCAGGCTGTTCAGGCTGTTCAGCTGTAGCCAGCTGTAGCCAAGGTCGTGTTATCGGAGCAAACGAAAACACGTCTGCTCTCTCCAAAGACCAGAGAAGTTTCATCCAAAAACCTGCACATTAAAGTAAAACACATGGTTATTTAATTGGCTATAGTGAATGTGAGTCAGACAAATGCTGCTTCAATGTGTGTTTATCACGTCTATATACTATACACTATCTATATACTGGATTATCTATATACTGAACGTAAATATAATATCTGTGTATAAAGGGACTAGTGGTTAAGGGAGCAGGCTAGTAATAGTAGGCTCACTGGTTCTAATTTCCCTGGTCCATCATAGTGGGATGTTGATCAGTCCCTTATATTAACACTAACCAGTGTTTGGAATAACGGCATTTAAAATAACGGTGTTACGTAACGGTGTTTTTTTTTTCAGTAACGAGGTAATCTAACTAGTTTCTTTTTACACCGTTACAACGCCATTAACGTTACTGAATGTTAAATGCGATGCGTTACATGTATTGATTGAATAAACTGTTATCTGAAAACATCCCTGTCTTCATATGCAGCTGTAGTGAGGAGGTGGGTTAAAAACAAGGTGAGCGATTATGATTGGCTAAGGCGGGGCGTCATGTTTCATGGTAGCCAATCAGAGCCAGTGTTTTTACACTGTGTCAGCACACACACACACGCACACACACAC